>NC_134829.1:18917102-19222638 GCF_004210375.1 Tachypleus tridentatus
TTAGACTTTTTATTCTACGTAATTTTCATAGTTTTTATCATTTTATCCATATTATATTGCAATTGGTTTCAAATGTGAAACAATTCGCTTAATGGAAGATTTGTTAAAATCACATATTCTACTTAATATCCATAAATAATTTATTTCAAGGGGAATAAAATATCAGAATTTATTCATAGCACACAAGTAACTGAACAATATTCTATTGAGAAATAAGTATCAGCATAATGATATAAATGCTCTGTATTTGTTTTACAAGGTGTTTCGTAGGTCAACCAGCAGGCATTCTTCCACTTATTATTGTAAAACCCCACAATACCGCATTACAAAAAAAATAAATGTTGCAATTCACAGTCAAAGCAACTAACTTATTCCTTTTTCTTATGCATCCAAATATTTCTAGGTATGTTATCAAAACACCAACAGATAGAGAATGGGGAAGTAAACTATCTGATAAATCGTGGAGTGGGATAATCGGTATGGTCCATAGAAAGGTAAGTTATAAAAGTTATTAGATAAGTCCAAGGCCAGCGTGTATCTAAACTAAAATGTAGATGAATATTACACGTGTGTAACATAGTAGTAATTATCAATTTATTCAAAGCCTTTAGTGGAATTATATTTTAAAAAACTTAAATCCATAATTCAGTACACTTGACATTTATTCTCTGATGGGGGAATTTCACAATAATATGTATATATTAGAAGTTCCTTTTGCAAAAGAATATTTAAGGCTAAGGATTATTTCGTTATTTTTTTAGTTTCACTATTTTTAGCAGGCAACAAACAAGTATATTTAATTAAAATACCATTAGGAAAAGTTAATTGAGTCTAATGGGCGTACAGGACGACATATCACTCGGTTATTGAATATTGACGCTAGGAAGTGTATGTCATTCACAGCCAATAATAAATAAAATCATTAAATCTATAATGTAAACCGGTAACTCAGGCTTAGTGTATCAATATGAAATACTTCAATTTCTTTTCATTCTTTAATGAGGTTTAACATGAATCGCTTTTTAATTGTTTTACAAAAAGAAGTTTTAAAATACTATATTTATAAATTGCAGTTTGCATACTTTTTCGAAACTTGGAATATTCTGAGCAATAAATGTCGTAAAATAAAACTGGTTATTGCAGGAGGTAGACCTTTCAGTGACGCAAATAACTATTACTGAAGAGAGAAGAGAAGCAGTCGACTTCACTGTTCCTTACTCGTTCGATTCAATGAGTTTCATAACCAGTGTTCCTACTGCTAAACATGACACTTTAGCTATTATCAAGCCATTCGCCTGGCAGGTGAGACCTCTATTTTTGTACAGATCTAACAATTTATAAATAATACACCAATCTACTGAAATAGCACAAGAACCAAACAGCCTGAAATTACTATACATTCGCTGATTTTTGAGAGTCACAATATATATTTTAATATACTTCGTTTATCAAAAGAACTTCCAATTGCTAAGTAACGTGAGCCTGTAAGTTTTTAAACTTAAGTGGTTATTTGCATTCATTTCGAATACATTGAATAAAATAAGTAATTTATCCTAGGAAAGATTTTTAATAGGTTTGGATTGGAAAACTTTCAATAAGTAATAAGGAAAAGTTTAAATCTTTCTTGTACCACAAAACGACAGAAGTAGACAGTACTTTAGTTTGTGTTATTTTATAGCAAAACCACATCAGGCTATTTGTTGTATTTATTGAAGGCAATCGAGCCCCTGATTTTAGCGTTGTAAACCTGAAGACAGTCCTTTTGAAAAATAAAAGGATTATTTTGTGTGTGTGTGTATTGAAAATGATGTTTGCTTCACTGAAGAGACTGTATATTGGGATGACAATATTCATTTCATAGTTTCTAAAGTAAAACAATTCGAGTATTTCTTCTCTTGCTATCTTGTCAAATAACGATATATTTATCATTATGTTTAATCTGAGTATCTATCTTTCAAATAATATGTTTCATCGTCAAACTTAAATAAAAATCATGAACGTTTTCTGAGAGTTTCAAAATTGATACCCTTCGTGCGGTTTTTAAATAATGTCTTTGTTTTTGAACTGACAGTTTAAGGAAAATAAAGTTAGTCAATGGCACCAGTCACCAATTATTAAACTATTCGTGTTTGAAAGGATGGTGGATTTGACTGTCACTCTTATAACGCACCCGCTTTTACGAAGGCGTGAATGAAAGTCATAAATCCTGGAATTCATAATCGAAGTACGACAGCCTCTAACTAGCCCACACCCCACGACTGCTAGGAGCGGTCGGTTTTTTGTTTTGTTTGAATTTCGCACAAAGCTACTCGAGGGTTATCTGTGCTAGCCGTCCATAATTTAGCAGTGTTAGACCAGAGGGAAGGCAGCTAGTCATCACCACCCACCGCCAACTCTTGGGCTACTCTTTTACCAACGAATAGTGGGATTGACAGTCACATTATAACGCCCCCACGGCTGAAAGGGCGACCGTGTTTGGTGCGACGGGGATGCGAACCCGCGACCTTCAGATTACGAGTCGCACGCCTTAACACGCTTGGCCATGCCAGGTCAGGAGTGGTCGGATATGACGAACTTCATTGTTGTCGTTACTAATGTATTATCCTAAACCGTAAGCAACCGTAACTATTGTTATAAACCAGAATTGAGATAAAAATCCTCAACATTGGTCATTTAAAACGTATTAGGTAAATTAATTTAATCGTGTATAGCATTAAACAAGTTTCTTTTCCTTTTCCTTATTTCTCAGTATCAAACTTAATTCGAGGAATTCAGAAAGAATCTATGTTTCATTCTTAACTTCTAAGTAAAATCTACTAAATACCCAACCAGTAAGATAACCTTGTTGACCAATACTTTTATTTTCATAAATATCTTTGTCTTACATGTCTACTCCATACTAGAAGCGAGAGTATTGTGTTAAATTGGCTATATATTTAGGAACTGAAAATAAAACCTATAACACTTTGTTACAAACGATGCAAGATCGAAGTCGTTTCTCTTGCAGTTTGTCCATCTTTTCGCCACTGTTTCACCAGCGATACTTCATGTTAAGGTTCTTTTTTATTTACTACTTCCACGTTATTATATTTTATTCTCCGAACTATTTGTTAATGTGATATCCTTGTATTCCAACTTTCAACCTTCTAGCGAGATTTAAAACAGTTTGTTTTTTAATTTCGCGGAAAGTTACACGGGGGCTATCTGCGCTAACTGTCCCTGACTTTGCAGTGTAAGACTAGAGAGAAGGCAGCTAGTCATCACCACCCACCGCCAACTCTTGGGCTACTCTTTTACCAACGAATAGTGGGATTGACCGTTACACTATAACGCCCCCACGGCTGAAAGGGCGAGCATGTTTGGTGTGACGGGAATTTATAATAGCATCGTCACTAATATGGTCATAACTTTAAACGGGAATCCATGACAATTGTTGCTGCCTGCTGTTCTTCACCCCACTAGTTGCTTAGTGGTATGTCTGTGGTCTTAAAACGTGAAAAAAAAAAGAATTTAGATATTTCGTGGCTTTATGCTTAACTTAGAAACAAAACAAGACTTATATAGTCTTTTAAACTGACTCTAGGATATTATCAATGTTTCCAGAACATTCTTAGGACGGATCTGTAGAATTTCTGGAATGTCTTGGGAATCGAGTTCTATAGTTTATTGCATACGTTCAATGGAAAGGTTACGTCACTCACCTAAAATAAAATTGAGTGAAAACGAATCTCAACTCAAACGAGGGAGAATAGAACAATACGGATTTGCTAGTTACAAAGCAGTATAAAAATTAGGAAATTCTTGTGTGTCACAGTTTCCCAATTTAACCCTAGCTGAGCAAAGTAGAATTTAAGTGTAATTGGGTGTTAATGCATCCTTGGTGTTGGTGTATGGTGGATTAAATAAAATAGGTAATTTTTGTGTGAGGATTAGTTTTGATTACAATATGACGTATGTTTTGTAACCATTAAACCTCTGTTGATTGTAACGGATTTACTGTTATATATTTATTTTAATATCTATGTTTGTTTCAGTTTAATGCATGTAGAGTATATTGTTAAATATGTATTGCGCAAGTACTGCCTGTTCGCTATATTTATAGAAGATTCTGGAATGTAAGAACCAACAATATATGTTTTCCAAAAGCACTAGCGTATCTTCGAATATTGTTGCCAAGTGTATTTTCGAAAATCTCGTCTAATAAGTATAAAAAGTTAGCCATTGCAACACGAGGAGAGACAAGTGTATATTATTTAATCGCTATAGTCAGTATACTATAAGCCTCAGAAGCTATAATTATAATAAACGCTTATTAATTAGAAAACTGCAGATGTTTGACCAGGAACATTTATAGATTTCGGGCATTACGAACCGTTCAACTTAAGAAAGTGAACTTCGGATGTTAGTATTTCTACGAGAACATTAGATATTTTCGTTGGCGAAAAACTTACGAGTGAAGAAGCTAGATAGCTATTTGGCTTTCCGTCAAGTGAAGTATACCTGTATATCAACACAGGATTACTTCGCTCATCGTGAACCATCGATAAAATATCTAACTTCAGACTAGATATAAGACTCAGTATTATTTGGGAGTTTATATATTTTTTGTATATAAATAACCGTTATTATTAATTGTATTGTTGTTTGTATATTAAAATATATTTGTGTTAAGAAATAAAATTGTGTGTATCAATCGTGTTGACAAATATCATAAATTTAATACATATCAACATTTAATTAACTTCTAAATTAAAATTAAAATTTCCGGCTGTTTGAAATCCAGATGGTACTGAATGCGTTAGTCTTAATATGATTTTTTGTAATCATACGTCTAAAAATAACAGATTCAAATATGTGTGTTTATGTTTTCTTATAGCAAAGCCACATAGGGCTATCTGCTGAGTCCACCGAGAGGAATCGAACCACTGATTTTATTGTTGTAAATTCGTAGACTTACCGCTGCACTAGCAGGAGGAGGATTCAAGTATAATCGACTATTATATTTACTAATGGGTGCACCTAACTTTACGTTCATGTTTCAAAGAAGTTACGTTCATGTGAATAAACACATGAAGAAACAGGATTCATTTAGACTCGCACATCCTGTTTTGTAGATATATTTATGCATAAAAATGAACAGTGCTCAGAATAGGAAGAACTGTAATTGCCATCTGATAAAGAGTTCCGCCTTCATGAACTAAATCAATCGGGTAGGATTCCATGTTTTAGCAGACGTGGCCTCTTTTGTTGATTGATGTCTGTGCGAGTATGTACACGTTTTCAAATTATTATATACGGGTTAATTTAAAGCTCGGAGTTGAGGTAATTTATTTCTTTCGCACACGTTCCAAACAAATTATTTTAATGGTTTTTTGAAATAGACACCGCCACGTAAATTATATGAAAATTATTTGTTTTGTTTTTGAACTTCGTGCAAAGCTACAGGAGGGCTATCTGTGCTAGCCGTCCCTAATTTAGCAGTGTAAGACTAGAGGGAAGGCAGATAGTCATTACCACCCACCGCCAACTCTCGGGCTACTCTTTTACCAACGAATAGTGGGATTGATGGTAACATTATACGCCCCCACGGCTGGGAGGGCGAGCATGTTTAGCGCGACCCTCGGATTACGAGTCGCACGCCTTAAGCGCTTGGCCATGCCAGGTGTTGAGACAGAAAACATTAAATATTATAAAAATTAGGATTTTTATATTAATATCATTATTAATACAAATAATGTAATACGACATTCTTCTTATAATCTATTCAGAATTACACGAATAATCCAGGCTGGACTGATGAAAAAGTGGACTGATGAAACAGAAGAAGACATTCGTAGAAATGCCACTGACCATAGGTCTGAAGCAATAATACGGCCTCTACAGGTGGATGATCTGCTTGGAGCATATGTTTTTCTGTTAATTGGACATACTATGTCCACACTGGTTCTATTTGCTGAGATTGTGTATTAAAAGCTTTTCTAAAAATATCAAAAACGTGTAGCAAACGTGTACATTGCACGAAATGTAATGTAAGTAATGTAATGTAAGTGTAATTTCAAAAACCTGTAGAAATCACATTTTTCAATTACGTTAAAAAACAACAAAATTAATCCTTACTAGTTTCAACGTCACAAACCTTCAATAAACCAGGTAATTTAAAATATATTAAAGCCACCTGCAATTCACATCAGCAAATGAGTACATCAAAATAACTAGGCTTAATCTGAATAAATGTAGTGAGAATATTTTAATATATTATCAGGTGATCACATATTTTGGATTACGATGTGGTTCCTAACTCTGACAAGTTCCCGTAAGAATGATTCTTCGAATAATAAGAAAGTATTTTACCCAATTTGCTTTTTGGCTATATGCACCCTTCTAATAAAAATCTTGTACAAGGATTATATATTATATGACAAAATCTATAGTTGTTAGGGCATTTATTCTATGTTCCACGTTATATATGTATATATATTGTAATCTGATAAGCCTTATTTGTACTATTTTTACAGACTAGAGTGCCTATATTAAGCATACCGTAACACCCGTTATTTCTTGATCAAAACAGCTAAATATAACAAAAGTTTTAATAGTTTTAGATACTATCAGGTGTTGAACACGAAATATACATTCAGTTGCGCAACAATATATATATATAATTATTAAAGTTATATCAACATTCAGTTTATTTAAAAATAAAATCAACTTAATTATGAAATTCCTTTATTACACACAACTCTTTATCGATAGCCCGTCTTAGCAAGACTATACAGAGCTATAAATCTAATTATCTTTTTCTAAATGTTTACAATATTTTGTACTAATGAAAAAAATATGCTAGCCTATTTACTGCGACTAGTTTGTTTGTATACTCGCAGTTTTTACCTTGTAACTGTAACTTCTCTAACGCTTTCCATGATTAGATACTTTACCTTCGCAACATTCTGCGCAAGTTGTGGTGTGATTTTTTGAAAAATTTATAGTCAACTGGTCACATTTGTCTGTTATAATTTAGTTTTCTGCAATATTGAAAAACAAAATATTTAGTCTTTTATATGCATTTTATGTCTTCAGAGACTGATAAACCCTGTATGCTTTATTTGTTTAACATTATATTTGATTTATTGTATGTTCAGTCCGTCTATTATCGTTGAAACTCCTAAACTGGTACATAATAACATATCATCATTCATATGGTTTATTAATAAAAATGATTTACAGTTTACTACTACTGAAATTCCTGTTGCTAATTCCTGTTTTACTTTCCTAATTATTATCTTAGTGTAATGTAGTGGACGCGAGTTTTCTTTATTTATATTTTTAAGTAAAGAGACTGGTGTCGGATCTCTTAACTGAATTGTATCTTTGTATCTGAATGGTGTTTTTTTTTTTTCTATAATTAAATTTTATCAGATAATTAAATTAAAAAAATGCATTTCTCTCTCTTTAAATTTATGTATATATATTTAATTTCATATCTGTAAATACATGTATTTTTATAGCTTTGACTAAGCAAATGTTTATGACTATATTCGTTGTTGGATGTTTGAGGAAAGCGGTATACTGAAGCGGTATACTAGATGGAATGTGAAGACTGGCTAGCCAACAGCACGCTCTGCTAGTTCTTGGGCTACTCAAGTCTAAATGGTGTGATTTGACCACCACACACCCACGGCTTTAAAGAGCGAAGCTTGATTCTATGCATGATTTATGAAAGTATGACCCAGAGGTACACGGATCGACAACGATTGGACTGTGTTTAGCACTACTTTACCAGTAGCTATTCTATAACGTAAATAATCAAATGTTAAAGTAAAACTGTAACGTTTTTTATAAAATGAAGCCGGACTATATGAAATAAATCTCGATTTTCTCGAATATTATCTTCTGCCAATCCAGAAATTCTCCCTGGTGTACTAGAGATAAAGCTGCAGACTTGTAGCACTGGAAGTAGTTCCTTGTGTATGTTTGCGCTAAAAAACATTTAATTTTCTGTTCTAAAGCTATTTAAGTCGAGTTATTCAAATTTATTCTGTCTACGGAATATATATGTATTTATAAACATTTGTTTATTGATTGGAATAGGACTCAAGAATATATATCATTCTTGTTGATTTCTTTTTATTTTATTTTATCCTAAAATAACTATTGTACACCGTCTATATATAAAGTTAACTTACTTTGTATTTTTCTTTAAAAACATTTCAGTTGAATGCGTTGTGTTTGCAGGAAACACGTTTTTATTTTGTCACACATGAAATGTTAAATTTAAGTGGTATTCCGAGTTTATCAACTGCTGGGTGGGAAGGCGCTAGAAAACGTGACCGTTGAAGTGAATTGTGTAGTTTAAGATACATTGAAACAAAATAGGTTGTTTAATAAAGAAACTGTTGATTGGGTGGACATCTAAATTATGTACAAATTAATGTCGAAAACAAACTGACAGCTAGTTTTCTGTTGATGATCTCTAAATTATCGAACACTTAAAAGACGTTTTTGTTCGTATTCGAGGCTAATATATATTCTCTGTCGAATAGCATGTTTGGTGTGAGTGATGCCTCCTGTTATTGGCAGAGCACGAGACGAGGAAACTTAGGGATCTGTATTTGCTTAATTAAGTCTTACATTAATCTTGATATTAAAATAAGCGTGAATGTTTGTAAAACTTTTATTTTCTAAAAGTTGAGTTTCTCTTTATCAAGTTTCTCAAGACTTTGTATTAAATGAAGTTTTGACAAAGGGCGCAGAACACAATGTGCTTAGGACGTTGTATTATATGAGGTCTCGAGAACGAGTGAAGAACCCCATTATTTTTCTCAATATTCCGATTAGATTGAAATATAATTTTCGAAAACTTTAAATTATCTAAATGTATTAGATGAATTAAATACCTTCGAGTTCTTATGAAACATTCATTATATTTATATATATATACAGGGAGTGTTTGTTCGAAATTAAGCACAAACAAACACAATGAGATATATATGCGCTGCCAACCACTGTAATCGAAACTTGAATTCTAGCATTGTAAGTCCGCAGACATTTCGCTGTGCCAGTGGAGAGCATGTAATATATATAACGAGAGAACACGCTGAGCCATAATAGAATTTGGTGATCATAGATGGAACTAAAGTCATTTCAAATACAAAAGTGTGTGTGTGTTTTTCTTATAGCAAAGCCACATCGGGCTACCTACTGAGTCCACCGGGGAATTGTTTTGTTTTGGAATTTCGCACAAAGCTACTCGAGAGCTATCTGTGCTAGCCGTCCCTAATTTAGCAGTGTAAGACTAGAGGGAAGGCAGCTAGTCATCACCACCCACCGCCAACTCTTGGGCTACTCTTTTACCAACGAATAGTGGGATTAAACGTCACATTATAACGCCCCCACGGCTGGGAGGGCGAGCATGTTTGGCGCGACGCGGATGCGAACCCGCGACCCTCAGATTACGAGTCGCACGCTTTAACGCGCTTGGCCATGCCGGGCCTTCCACCGGGGGGGGGGGGAATATAAAAGCAGTCCCTATAAATGTTATGTATCTTAAATACTTTTAAACGATAATTGTACTTCTTATTCATATAAAAGCTCAATCAAATTGGGAAATAAGTTTTTAAAATATTTTAAAGAAGTATTTTCAAAGTTTACGCAAACATGCTTTAAAAAGCAATACTTCTCATTAAAATCTTAATTTGTTGTTGTTTCTTAGAACAAACATACACAATTATATACACAGCAAGGAATCCAACCTTAACTTTTTTATTTATTAATTCGTAGACATATAGCTGGTCCCCGAGTGAGACAGGCAAATTTTCGGATTTATAACGCTAAAATCAAATGTCCTATTCCCTGCAGTAGATACAGTAGGTAGTTTGTTCTGCTCTCAAAATAAACAAACACAAACAAACTTATACCTGATCCACTGGAATACTAAAATTTTAAAACAAGCTGGGCATAAATATATTAAATCATGTATTTTAATTGTGGAGCTAAATTATTGTCTTGAGAGAAAAAACAAACATTGGCTACTAATGTATCTAGACGTACCTATTACATATTTAATCACCTATATAATAACAGTTTATGAGGTTCGATTAAATTAAGTTCGATAATATTAATCATTTTTCATATTTTTTTTTTTTTGGAATGCCCTAGTGGTACAGAGGTATGACTTCGGACTCCTACCGTAAAAAACCGGGTTTCGATACCCATGTTGGTATCAAAGCATAGATAGCCCATTACTTAGCTTTGTGTTTAATTCTAAACAAACCAAATTTTCTTTAGAAGTGTCGAAGTATATTTAAATTTATTTTTAACTTGCAATATATAAATAGTTGAGTAGGCGGAAACTGGGAAATATCTAGGTGCAAGTGACCGTTGCTGTATTAGGTTCTATGATTTGCTGCAAATGAAGACCAGGAATAATGATATTTTGGTTACAAGTTACATAAATAAATTTTGGAGAAATGCAAGAATTATTTGTTTTGAATTGGGCAGCCAAGTTATTTGGAGATACTGATCAAATGTGGGATATTTTTAAAGATTTTTTTAATATTCAGAATAAACATATTCCTTATAGGAAAAAAAAAATAACCGAAAGTAAGAAAAACCAGGTTGGCTCACAAGAGTCAAATGAATAAAATTAATGAAAAAGGTAAAAATTTAAGATATTTAAATTGATTAGTATGACTGGGAATTTACTAGATTAAAGAAAGATACAAAAGCTGGTCCAACAAGAAATTATGTAGGAAAATGGGTAATTATCATTAAATATTTCTTTAAATATATTAAAGGTAAACAAAATGTTAGGTTGGGGTGGGACCTTTGTGACATAGTAAAAGAAAACTTGTATCTGATGATTATGAAATGGTTGTGTTATTAAATTCTGCTTTTCTTCAGTTTATACTAATGAAGTTTCAGCAGTATTCCCATCTTGGGCAGTTGAAAGACAGAAACAAGATGAGCACATTCATTCTAAGCTGGTTAAGAAAGATCTGGGAAGGTTAAAGTGTGATAAGACTCCGAGGTCAAATAATATTTTCATAAACGTTTTGAAGAATTTTAAGGATTGAATATGTTAAAGATTGTTAATGGAATTGCTAGAGTTGATGATCATCCTTTTATATACTTAATGGTGAGAATACTACAACTAGGAGAAACAGTTATAAGTTTTGGCAAAGTAGGAATTATCTTGAGTTAAAAGACAGCTATTTTTTTAACAGGATAGTTGGTTTTTGGAACAGGTTGCCATCGGATGTTGCAGAGGCAGTAAATTTAAATGCGTTTAAGAGAAAGCTCAATAAGCGACTTCTAAGTTGTATATGGAAAAAATAATATATTTTGACAGGTATTGCCTACAGATACACCTAAAACTCTTGTAGTAGTGAGTATGTACTAACTCGGTTGTACATGATTTAGGTTAAATCTATAGTCTGTCAAAGAGATGTTAGTTTGGTAATAAATACTCAGTACTAATACTAATAGTAATAGCAGTTGAGTCCCTATACAAATCGTTAAAAGAATAAGAAAAAGCAAATACCCAAGCTCTGTCTAAAACACAGCAGTTTACTAACAACCTGTTACTCTCTGTGATCCAAACACATTACAAATTGCAATACAATTTACAAACTATTTTCAAGTTCCTTGATACTAAATTACTATTAGTACTGCTGTAATAATGTTTCATACTTAATTTAAATAGCCATACGTGTTCTTCTTTATCGGCTGAAACACCTGAAACGCATACACTGACAAACACTTTACTTTTGGTCAACGTTAGATCCAGACCGTAAACATAAATCGTGCTTTATTTGATAAATCACCGTACACATTTTTCTCAAATCAAACTTAAGATGAGCTGCATACCTCACCTAATTTGCCATTAATATGTTTATTAACTTTGATGTACAAAGTGGCATCTAGTGACAAAGTCTATAACTATTTTATACAGAATAAATACCACAAGGTATAGACAATGTAATGCTTTGTTTCTTTTTTTTTTATTAACCCTCAGAGCTACACAATGAACTATCTGTTTTCCGCTCACAGTAGGAATCGAAACCAGATTTATAGCACTAAAGCTTTCCGATATTACTGCAGCACCACAGGGGTGGGGGTCAAACATTAAGAAGTATTATTCATGATTTTCTCAGAGATTAATTGCATCAAGTCAACATTCCTAATACCTACTTGGTTTTATATTTTTTATTTGTTTGTAATTAAGCATAAAGCTACGCAATGAATTATCTGTGATCTGCCTACCACTGGTATCGAAACGTGGATTCTAGCGTTGTAAGTCCGATGACAGCGCTGTGCTACTTGGGGGGGAGGACATGATAGAATTTTAAGTATTGTTGCAATAAATGCTATGTACATACAACTGTTCAGAAACAAAAAAACAACAACATGGAAATGTTAAGACATCCATAAATTTCCTTTTTAAAGTATACACAACGTTAAGTAAGTTATTTTATTAATTTTAATTACTATCGCTATAGCACAATTTGGAAAGTTGTTTTCTTTTTTCTACTGGACAGTTTTAATGTAAAAAATGCTGTTATTATGCTTTAACATTGATTTCAAATTTATAATATAAAGTCGATTACTTGTTTGCTGTTAAGCACAAAATGACACATGACTATCTGTGCTCTGCAAACCGCAGATATCGAAACCCAATTTTTAGTGTTGTATACTTGTGATTTCCAGGTGCTCAAGTTGAAGACAATGTAAAGCGTGTTGGCAGTTTTTGTTAGTGTTTTTTTTTTAATTAGTATTAAGAAGCGTTCATTTTTCGTAATGCATATTGAAGCGAACGCTGTTTGAAATTATAATTCAGCATAGTTGTTTTAAGAGTACATATAGGGATCTTAAAAAAATTAGGGATAGAGACAAACGCGACGAATTTACGGGAGAGTTTTGGTGAATTAGGCCGAAGAAAAAATTATTTAGCAGAATCAAAGCTTTAAATGAAGAATTACCATAAATATGCTTTCAGCAGCAAGAAATGGGCTGCTTACACGTTTAGAATATGTTTCAGTATAAAGGTAAATTATGTGCTGAAAATGGTTAGAAGTGTGAGGAAACTACACTATGCTTTATACTGTAATACGTTAACGAATAGTTGAAAGCCCCATCAGCTATAAAAACAATGAGTTCGGGGCTCAAGTTGAATTAGAGAACTATTATATTAATATATTGAGAATTACTATTACTTGGATATATTAGTATAATATTGGTAATAAGAATTTCATGGGAATTTGAGTTATAATTTATTTAGTATTGATATTGATATATATGTTAAGGGGGAGGATATATCTTTAAATAATGGACGAACTGCATTTTGCAGCGAATGAAAACATGACCTGGTTATAAACCAGGATTTTAAGGATGAAAAGGTTTTAAATGATAGTTATAATATGTTACTTTATCAGACATATGATGTCAAGAAGAAAGTATATAATAAGGTGAGGGTTGTTCTGATAACGATACCAATATTAATAAGATAATTTAATTTCAAACATAAAACTTGTAACTGTAGTGAAGGAAAACCGTGTTTTAAGGATATTCAGGATAGTATTTTTTTTATACTCCATGGTGAGAAAGCTTACACATGGATGCTTTTTTAAATATATTATTAACCACTAAGGAAGGTGTGATTGAAAGAATTGAGAAACATTTGAAGAAGAATGATCACTGCATAATTAGGTTCGATATTGACATTAAAAAAATGAAATTTCAGTTCCTGGTTTTCAAAAACACAGTTTCGAGATCATAAAATAAGATGTATCATTAGTGAATAGCTATGGGTTAAGGAAAATTGCTGTTTGGATATTTGCACTGATGGGTTAACCATTCTCATTACTTTCAATATCCTTACTGGAACCTCTTAGCCACTTCCTGAATGTTCATTCATGATGGTGATTTGCTTAACATTTTCTTTTTTGGTTGCCTAATTATGATGTTGGATCACCTAATCAAGCATAGCTGATTGTTTATTTGGAATATTGAATTATCTAACTGTTCTATCCTCCACGTTCATTTCTGTCTGTGATTTACCTAATCATTCTCATTTAGCTGCCTGTTTTGATTCTGAATTATTGAGCTAGTTGTTTCTTTCTAATTTTTCACTTGAAATATCAAGTTATCTAAACACTATATTCTACTTCTTCACTTCTGTTTCTGAATTAGCTAATCATTCTTGGTCCTGAATCTCCAGCTCTATTTGTGAGATTTTTCTAGGCTCTTTTATTTTTATTTGTTACTTATAAGATATATTTAGTGAACAATTCAGCTATTATTTTTATTTCAACTTACAAGTTTTCAAATAAATTATTTCTTATTGTAAGTTTATAATTTTTGGTGCTCTGCTTCTGATAATTAGTTTCTCAAACAATCTACCGAGCATTTATTTTAATGCTGATATATTTAAGTATATTTCCTGGCTGTTATTTCCATATTTTACGTTTGCTATTAATTTTTGTTTGTTCGTCAATTTTATCTGCATATTTATAATGTTAACATATCTAATGGTATAATGAAGACAAGATAATAATATTTTACTCACCGAGCAAACGTTTTTGGTGTAACAATTCTGTCGTTGAGCGTCCACTTACATTAAGACATTAATTAATTCGTGAACACTATACCCAAACACACCTAACTCGAAAAATAGTTTTATTACCCCACCCCCAAAAAAATAATATTTTAAAAGCCAGCAAGAGTTCAACATAATAGGAATAACAGCAGAAAAAGCTCAAAATAAGTATATCGTTCGGTTTGACATCCACACATATATATATATATATATATATTTGCAAATGCTCAAATTGTTGAGATTTCATTTTTAACACCCAATTCTTTAATTAAATTTGTACTCAGGAGATTTTCTAAGTTTAGATAGTCCTTTATAATATACACAATTGCAATGATATAACCGTAAACCTATTCCAAATGCTGTCCACCTACTTTTGGCTCACCCTTACATTAAATTTGTACTCAGGAGATTTTCTAAGTTTAGATAGTCCTTTTGGAATGACAAAGTAAATTATTACATATACATATATATACCGTATATACTTTAATTATAAAAATATGATGTATAAATATGTATATATATATATTACTTGTGGCATTATTATTATATCAACAGACTTATTTTTAAATGAGATTTGAACGAACAGCAAACTCTTTCTGTTCTTTTATTTCTAAAGAGGTTGTTTAAAGACATTGCAACCAGTTTTATTAATAAAACGAAACTGAATTGCATGCTTAGAATTCATACATCTTTAAAATATATATTAAAGTGGTAAAAGTGGCTGCATTTGGTTTTCAGTAGTACCATTAACATTAACTAGGGTTCTAATGGAACATCTTTGAAGCATCTTCCGTATTTCGTTGTATTTGAGATTTTAAAATAGTAAAACAGCAGAAGGAAGAAAGTGTTGCCATAAGAAAATAGTCTTTTATTTAACACTTAACTACGACCAGTAATTTAATTCGTTCACATGTGTGTTGAAAATAATTTCGAGAAACGTAATTCAGTAGAAAATTGAATACTCAAACGCCCAGTATAGAATTTTATCTAGACAAGTATTGTAAAAGTATATGCAGATTTTTAAATATGCATGAATCTTTATTTTGAAGTTTAATGTGAGTGTTGTGGTTTAAATAGTTCATATAATAGGAGTATTATATTTAGTTATTTTTGGACGTATAGTTTATGGCAGGTTTCTTTCTGTAGCTGTTTGCAAATCATACATTGTATAGCTCAATAATTATGCAACTAGAATCTTCTAAATTTTTCGTTGTTTTTATTCAGTATTGTTGCATCACAATATCTTGTAGTGTATGGAACGTTCTAGACCTCTGTCGGAATGTAAATACTCGTCCAAAATTTAGATCGAGTTAATGCAGTAGCACAGCGGAAGGTTTGTGGACTCACACTGCTAAAAACAGGGCTTCGATACCCATGGTGAGCATAGCATAGATAGCCCATTGTATAGCTTTGTGCTTAGCACTAAAAATAAACGAAATCGAGTTAGTTAGAGAAGTAGATAGATCTAGACGGCGTTATTGTACGTTTAGCCATAAAAATAGTATACAAGAGGATTTTAAAGTAAAATAATCACAAAGCAGGAAGTACACTTCGTCTTCTTAAGTTATGTTCTAAGGTAACTGAACTAGCCTATGTAGACTTTGACGAAAAAGAGAGAATTATTTAAAGCTCTGGATACAACTGTGATACCCATCAGTGTAACAACATTTGTATTATTGGTTGACTTGTTTTGATATAGTATAAAAAAAAAACACGTGGATTGTGTGCTGTTTGTTTATTGTTGAAATTTATCGCCATTAAATCACAGATACCTACTGTAAAGAATCCAGCCCATATATAAGCCGAACACAGATATTTTTATTTTTTCAAACTGGATTTTATTTTATAAGATTTTGAAATGAAATTAAAACAATAAGAAAATGGAGATATAACTATTAAGTTTTATTATGGTTTGAGCTAATGTGGGAAGTCCATTAACAGAGAAAAGGGAATACAATATGACTAAAAGAAATGCTCATATTCATCACCCAAGTTTGCTTGTTTGTTTCTCTTTGAATATCGCGCAATGCTGCACGAGGGCTATCTGCGCTGGCTCTCTTTAAGTTAGCATTGCAAGACTAGAAGGAAAGCGGTTAGTCATCACCACCCACCGCTAACTTTCGGGCTACTCTTTTACCAACGAATAGTGGGATTGACCGACATATTATAACGCCCCCATGGTTGAAAGTGCGAGCATGTTTGGTGCGACGGCGATTCGATTCTGCATATTACGAGTCGAGCGCCCTAACCATCTTGCCAAGCTGAGCCCATCACCAAAGTAAAGTTCATAAAGTGTTTGTAGAATTTTGTTGTGATTGTATAAAAATACGAATATAATACATAAATGCACAAACCATAAGGAGTCATAGATACTTATATTTTAAGAAACTAAGTCTTAAGGAGAGGAAGGAGAAATTATCTCACTGGAAGAGTGCATTAAGTTCATAAATTCTAAGTAAGTTTTCATTGCCATTTGTCTGCAATGTATGGAAGTTATAGATCACATACATGTTTACTTCCATATCAGGATAGAATGGAGTTCTGGTTGAAAGTAATTTTATTTAAACATAGAGTGGTTATTGTGTTAACAGCAGAATATATTTATATGTTATCAGACTTTCTACTAATTATAATCAAAATACACGTTACGTTATTGATAATCTAAAATATTTTAACAATGGAAATCAAACAATTAGGTAAAAATAAATGTTGGACCTAAATCAAGATATTTGGCAGGCGTATGGTCTACCAGAATGGCTGAGATTACACTTTATTTTATTATCTTTGTCGTTAAAACATTCATTAATTTAGATAATTGCTGAAAGATTGGTAACAGTTTATGATTTTTTTTCTTTATTCAAATTTTAAATTATTTTCTTATAAATAGTGCCAGGAGAAAATCCTAGATTTTTTGCAGTCCTTTCTTGAGTTTGAAATTTCTCTTTCAAAACTACAGTATTCATTTTCTAATGATGTCTATGGATTGGTCTGAGGATAATTATCTGTCCTTAATGTTTTACTGTGAGAGCACTTATGCTTCAATGTAAACATTAAATCATCTTTTATTCGAAACGTTTAGACCTTTGTATCTACTATTTTAACGTTGATGGCTAAGAAAATAGCTTTGTTTAGGAAAATAAGGTAATGGTATATTTCTCTATCCATAAGTACGGCTGTAGTGGTAACTGAATTGTTAGAAACTCCTTGTTACTCAGGTATATAAATAATAAATATGTCGTTCATAAAGTCAAATGCCGTTACCATGGTAAACTGTATTAGCGTATACAAATTACTCTTATAAGGACTGATCACACACACCAATCCTTTCTGCAGTGATTCACAACAGTTCTTTTTGTTCGATAGCTAATACATTTTTGAAATAAGGTCCAAACTTTTCTAATAATCACTCAGTCATTTACGCAACTACATTATCACTTTGTATGTCATGATAAAGCCTAAGTTTCAAGCTTTGAGACATTTAAAATTTGGGCTTACAGAATATTAAACGGAATTCTTTAAATGCATTTATCTGACAAACTTACCACAAACATCGTCATTTTTTCAGTAAACCCTTAAAAGACGTACTCATCTTTTTTTAAGGAAATATTATTTGTTATCTAACCTGTACAATGTTCACAAATTTTCATCTGCGTTAGTACATTAGTGCGTATCCAAACTATGTGTTTACCTACTTCAATTTTGTATTAAAAGTAAAAAAAAAGTAGGGTTAAGGATAAGGTAAGGGAAATATGTATATATTTAAAAATATATATTATTGTCTGAAAAGAAGCACTACAATTTATAATCCTGTACTGTAGAAAGTTCACAACTATTCATTTACATCAGGAATTTTACGTTTTACTTGTATTCTGGTGGCTGAAATTATCAGACTGTAATTAAGAACAAAATTTTCTATCGGTAACTGACCCGATACGCTCAGGTGGTGAGGGCACTCGACTCGTAATCTGAGGATCGCGGGTTCGAATCCCCATCACACCAAACATACTCAACCTTTTAGCTGTGGGATTTTTATAATGTTACAATAAATCTCACTATTTGTTGGTAAAAGAGTAGCCCAAGAATTGGCGGTGGGTGGTGATAACTGTCTGTTTTTTCTACAGTCTTACATTTCTAAATTAGAGAGGACTAGTGCAGATGGAAATTTAAAAAACGAAAGAAAATAAACTTTCTGACACTTCAAGACTTATAGGTGAATAATTGATATCTTACTTTGTAGTATAAGAAAAGATTCATATAAATCAAAAATTCAAATGGATTGGCGAGTACATATACTTTAATATCACCTTACAAACATTGTACTCTTCCACAAAGTGACTTAGATAATCATCTCAATTACATTAAATTGGTGTATAGGGCAAGAGAACCAAAGTTTAAAACTACTCCCTGAAGGTGTTAATATTTGTAGAACAGATACAAACCTATTGATTTTTTGATACTTTTCATCTATTGCAACATTCATGAATTGAAATATATGTATTAGCGGTGAACTGCCATTATTAATGTACATAGAACTGTGATAAACTGGTATAATGTAAAACAAAGTCCGAAGGCTAGGTTTGATTGTGGGATGTGATTCATCGTGACAGCTTGTCTCATCTCGTTTTTTTTGAAAACTTAGTCTGTGGAACTATGGATTTTACCAGTTAAATGATACATAGATATGTGAAGAGTAAGTTGGCAAATTCGTACATACTTCTCTGATGAGTCGCCTACAAATTCTATAAAGATGCAAACAGAAACAGGGAAGAACCTCTAGGAGTAATAAGTCCAATAACAATGAATTGAGTGGTGTAAAGATGAGATATTAACACTTTCAATATTGTATTACTACCGAAAGACATTTTACTCACATCTGCAAGCATAGTGTATTGTTATGTATACCAAAAGTATTTGCACAAACTTCGAACACTGTTTTATTAACCCTTTCACTGCAGGAAGCGACTATAGTCGACGGAAGATTTATTCTTTGAACCAGCTGATCAATCTTACTCTTTGACCATTAAAAACATTTTTCCTCTTTAACGGAAAGCGATAATTCTCCACAATCTTGAATTGACAACCAAACAGCGGGTGACATCTGGGAGTGTGAGTAGTACACACAAGTAAAAACGATCCTCAGCTGGGCCTAGTCAGCAGAGAACGCAAGGGATTCATGCTACCTACGCACAGAAATATCAGCTAATTGTCATGTTTTCTCTGTGTGTTTGACATACTTTAAGTAAGGTTTTCTTTTTTGTTTGAAACTAAGCCTAAAGCTAAACAATGGGCTATCTGTGCTCTGCCCAGTATGGGTATCGAAACCCGGTTCTAGCGTTGTAAGTCTGCAGACATACCGCTGAACCACTGAGGGGTAATATTAGGTAAGGTATCGACGATATAACGTCATGATATGCAAAGTATGTCTTATATATCATAATTAGTAAAATAGCAAAATGTACTGCTAATTTACGATATCTTATAATAACGAGGTGATAGTGATTGAGGAATGACTGTGAAATTTAATTACGTGGTGAATAGATTAAGAAATAAAGCGATAAGTTAATGGTATGACACATTGTGGACATACATTGTTGAAACATTTTACTTTGCATATTAACTTTTACTTGCAGAAAACTTCTGAAATGTTTAGGTTAAAACTCTTTGTCATAGTGATAAAACTATGCTTATCAACAATAATAATACTATATTTGATCTATAACAAATCTTTTACAGAGATTTTCAGTTTCAAAAATAGTATTACAAAAAATTTGATTCAGTTTTCAATATCGTTTTCATGTTTAAAGTTATTGTGAGTAAAACAACAATAATAGAGGAATAAACAAATAACTGCTTATTCCTTACACTGGTTTTGGTTTTGTAATTTGTAACTGAAATTTTGTTTCTTAATAGTATGTGCTATTTCTTAATTGTTTATGTTGTGAAAGTAGAGAAAATGGTCATTATTCCCTTGAAACTTTGCTTTTGTGACCTGGATAATGAAATTTGGAAATTAACCTAATTTCTATGTAAAAAGTGGAAAATTTGCACATTTTCATTTACATAAGATCTGAATAAAATAACATATGAATCAAGATTTACATGTATTTATACTAAAGTTATACAAAAATGTTTAAAAGTGAATAGATTTTTTGAGATTTGCGACCTTCATGTAAATCACTTACACGTATCAGCCCCCAAATATAGTTTCCCATCATGTTTTCGTTATACGCTGCTGTATGATATAAAATCTTACTCTTAAAGCAAGCAAAATTGTCCGTCTTACCTTCTAGAGTTTTTTTGCAGTGCTCGCAGGTAAAACGAGGTGCCCAGGGTTTGTATTGATCCGTGACAGGCATGCTCAAATATGTATTTTAGCAGATGCTGTCACAGAGTACTTTTTCGCTCTTGTCTTGATAAATTGGCCACATACATAGCATAATGCGTTTGGAGATTTCTTGCAGTTTCTTGATGCCATCTCTGATAAAATCAGATAGGTCTATGTGTTCAATTAGGCAGCTAGAACTAAACTGAAGTGGTGAGTGGTGAGCCCCTGTATTACTACGGAAAGTTCTAGAAAATTCTAAAAGGTTTTTGAAAATTCTCGTTAAGTTCTACAACATTCTAGAAAGTTTTTGAAAATTCTTGTAAGTTCGAAAAAATTCTCTATCAGTTACTCAGCACTGAATCTACCTGAAATGTTCTGGAAAATGGGTAAATTTGAAAATTTCGTTACCCAAATCACAAAAGCAAAGTTTGAACAGAAAAATAGGTTTTTTCCATTTACTTTAGGCATAAGCAATTGGGAAATAACACTTTATGCCCAGGAACAAGAACAAGTAAATATTTTGTTACATAGTGTTATTCTATAAATTATGTAGTATGGTTGGTAATAGCGTTAATAAGCATACCTTTGGAGAATGTTTTATAGCGTTTATATGTTGATAATAATTCTAAATACATGTTACAGCATAGAAGTAATACATGGTAGCTTTTATTTTGATAAGTCTAAGTATAGGCCAGTTTACAGGAATGTAAACCTTTAGAATTATGCCTGTTAGAAATTCAAGGCAGCCAGAAAAGTTGTTGCCCAGAAAATTCTAATGTGAGCAATACTGTGAATTTTTGAAATTTTAATTTTCTTTACAAATGCTGACAATGAATCAAGTACTTCACTTTTCCAGAAAACCGATATGGAAAGTAAAGTTTTCCAGAGAAACTCACACTGAGTTAGAGAGTTAAAGCAACCATTTACATCTACAACGGTCACCAGAATGAGGTGTCATAGATTATAAATCCTTTAAAATCACTCCAACCATAACATCCTCTATCGGAATTGCAGCAAAGAATGAGTTGACCTCTTTCTCTCGTAGTACTCCACCACAGAAATGGTGCCAGCTAGTATGTAACGATAGTACCACATTTGCTAACAATGATGGAAATACTTGATAGAAAATCAACATTATTACTGTATTACAATCAAAAGAAAAAATAAAAGGACGTGTTTTAAAATTGTCTTTCTTGAGGAAGAAACGCTCAAAGACAACATGCTTCTATTGCTTGGAAATTTCTACATATAGCACACAAAATTAAGAAGTCCTCTTGGATGCTCAAGGTGCATTCCACTAGTACAACGACTCAAAAAATACCGAAGGTTATTAGCTCATGCCGAGAAATCAATTCCTTAACTTTCATGAGAGCCATGACCAGCATAACTTAAGGGTATGTCAAAGCTTTAACTACCTTTTCCACAGCAACTTTTGTGTTTAGGTCAGTTTGAGTTAAGTGATTGGAATTATCAAGGCTCTTCCCATTACTTTTGAATAGGCTGATTTACGAACAGTAATTATCTCGTTGAACCACTGACAGTCTCAGATAGTCCACTGGGCTACATGCTGGGGTATGCTTAAATGAAAAGAGGATATCAAACCATGAGATCTACATATATTCCACTCATTCCAGAGTAGTAATGAAATGCCAGTAACTTTTAGAAGAGCTGTCACTGATTAAGAACAATCTCCTGTCATACCAGCAACATATGAAAAGAACACCACTAATTTGAAGGACTTTCTTTTCACTGCTATGTTGGTGACCACCAATAGTGATGAGTGGCAGTTTCGTTTTAAAGATATGATTTTATTTTAAAACTTAGTTCATTTAGATGTTTGAAGTTTAAAGTTTCGATGCGTAGACATACACTTTAAATTATTTTCATGTTCGAGAAAGGCGTAATGGATAGCGTGACAAAATGAGAATCCAATGATGTATGATTAGTAAATCACTGCATTAAACATGCTTGACACATTAGGGCTATGCGTGTATTTCTCCATTTTTTACAGCAAACCACGAATTGGAAGTCGCTATTGTTGTTAATTGTCTGTCATCTAGACTATATTTTCATAATTAGAGGTGATTAGTGCCGTTGTGTAGCTTTGCGTTCATTTACGAAATAAATAGTTTTACGCTTGTAAATATATATTAAAGTTTTCTTTTCTTTCCACGATGTCCACCGGTAGGACAGCGGTGAGTCTACGGATTTACAACGCTAAAATTAGGGGTTCGATTCCCCTCGGTGGACACAGTAAATAACCCAATGTGGCTTTGCTATAAGAAAAATGTACACTTGTTTGGCCCGGCATGGTTAAGCGTGTTAAGGCGTGCGACTCGTAATCTGAGGGTCGCAGGTTCGCATCCCCGTCGCACCAAACATGCTCCAATCCCACTATTCGTTGGGAAAAGAGTAACCCAAGAGTTGGCGGTGGGTGGTGATGACTAGCTGCCTTCCCCCTCTAGTCTTACACTGCTAAATTAGGGACGACTAGCACAGATAGCCCTCGAGTAGCTTTGTGCGAAATTAAAAAACAAACAAACAAACTTTCCACGAGCTGTGAAATTAAAAAAAAATTGATACGTTGAGGCTTTATGCATTCTTTGATTGGCAATACCCTCTGTTGGAGGCTACAGTTTTGCCATCAACACAGCAAACCAAATAGATGCCATTAGATCTCTTGTAATGGCGAAATGTATATACCACACAGACATTTCTATATTAAATGTCTCGGGTGGTTCAGTGGTAAAGTTGAATGTTTATAACATTATAATTATTGATACGATCCCTCTGGTGGATATAGTACAAATGAGCTTTTGTGCAGCGATATGCTTTTCAACAAACATTGGTGTTTAATATTATAATTTATTTGTCCAAATATATGATTTAATTTCTCTTCTATAAATTAGTCGCTTTATTGTATTGATGTATGAAATATTATGTTAAAATCTGTAGTTCTATAATAAACAAGGTTGTGAAAGTAAAAATATTTCTTTATGTAATGTTGATGGCGCAATAAAAAAGTCTTGCATTTACTGTTTATTATGCATAACACACAAATTATTTATTTCTATACTGCGTTATTAATTTAAAATAAAGTTTTTCCAACTTAAATTGTTGTTAAATCCACAGAATTTAAAGCAAATGTAATGTTTCTTGGAAGGTGTTTGTTTGTATACGTTAAACCAAATGTTACACAAAGGGTTATCTGTACTCTATCCACAACGAGTATTGAAAGCCGGTATCTTGCGTTGTAAGTTGGTGGACATATCATCGTGTCACTAGAGAGTTATGGAAAGTCAGGAAGATCTAGGTTTTTATTTAGTTGTGGAAGATATATGTCCAGTTTTCATGATGATGAACGTTGAATAGTAAACAAGATGGGATCCTCAACAACAGTAGCATTTCAAATTCTTTGAGACAGAATTAAAATGAAATTAATTTATAAAACTAAGGGCGTATTCAAATACATTAACTAAAAGGGCCTCCTGAGTCCAAAATTGTAATTACATCTCAAATTGGTCAAGGAGATGTGAGCTAAAAGTTTGCATTTAAGAGAAAAAAACAAAAAAACAAAAACAAATTCAGAGCCATTCTATAAACTGCTTTATCGCAACTAAACATATTGCAGGCTGAACGAGTTTTATAATGTACTTTAGAGGTGTGAAGGTATGTTACGTATAAAGTGTTTAAATATTGTTTGTTTGTTTTTGAATTTCGCGCAAAACTACTCGAGGGCTATCTGCACTAGCCGTCCCTAATTTAGCAGTGTAAGAGCAGAAGTACAACAGGAAAGTCTTTTACCAACGAACAGTGGGATTGACAGCAACAATTTAACGCCTCCAGAGGAGAGGCTTGTTTGGTGTGACGGGGATTTGAGCTCGCGACTCTCCCATTACGAGCCGAGCTCCTTAACTACCTGGCCATGTCGGGCTTTATATTTCAATAGCATAATTTATTTTGTTCATTATTGTGATTCTAATAATACATGTATTATAACCATTAACACGTTTTTGTATTGCAATAATTATAATGTGAATTTTTTCTCATTTTCAAATTTGTGTCAGCAATTTAAAGTTTATATGAAATTCATTGTTTAAGAATTTTTTGAGGACAGTGTCAGTTAAAAATAATCTTATATACATCATTAAATTAAACAAGGTTTTCTCGTGTGTATTCTGGTTTGATGAATAATATTGTTAGAACGTGCTAAATAAAGTTTTACAGTTGGCATGAAGATGTTAAAAGGTAAAGTTTTTTAATAAAGAACTATACATTAACTTACATATGCAAAAACGGCTCGTTTGGGTTGAGAAAATATTTTACATAGAAGAGCGAACAACGTTTCGACCTTCTTCGGTCATCGTCAGGTTCACAAAGAAAGAAAGAGGTAACTGACCGGAAGCTGACCACATGTTTGGAAGGGGTTGTGTAACTGAGTGTCGGAATGTAGAGGGCGGTGTTAGATGTTTGAATATATAATTTTAGTTATTTTATTATATTAATATAGGTATAAAGGCGTTTCTTTATATTGGTGTATCTTGGGTTTAAGTTGTTGTATAAGTGAGGCTTCTTTAATTTTGCGTTTGTTTCTTTATTTAGTATTTGAGTGTTTTCTATGGTTATGTTGTGTTTATTTGACTTGCAGCGTTCGAAAACGTGTGAAGGTGACTTTTTATGTTCTTTGAATCTGGTTTCCATTTTTCTACTTGTTTCTCCAATATAGACGTCGTGGCAATTATCACATTGTATTTTATAAATAATGTTGGTGTGGTGTTTGTCAGTGTAGTTTTTACATAGTATAAACCTCAGCCTTGTGCCTGGTTTTTGAATAAATTTGGTATTAACTGGAATGTCATATTTTATTACTAGTTTTCGCCAAATGTTGGTTATTTGTCTGCTGATGTTGGGAATACATGGTATGCAGCAGTAGATGGTTTCATGATTTTTTGATTCGTGAGATATATTTACTTTAGTTGGTTGATTTTGCTTTCTGTCGAGATGTGTGCGTATAATGTTTTCTACGGTTTGTGGAGGAAACTTATTGATGTTGATGAAGTATTGTTTTATTTTGTCTAATTCGTCGTTAATTTTATCTGGTGAGCATAGTTTTATGGCTGTGTTTATTTGGTTTCTTAGTATGTTGAGTTTTTGTTTTGTTTCATGTGCTGAGTCCCAAGGAATGAATACTCCAGTATAGGTGATTTTTCGGTGGATTTCTGTTTTAAATTGTGTGTCGGTTCTTGTAATTTTGAGGTTAAGAAATGATATTTGATTACTTTCTTCCTGTTCGCATGTGAAGTTAATGTTGGGATGTATAGAGTTAATGTGATTGAAAAAATTAAGTATGTGTTCTGTAGATTTGAATCCCGCAACCGTGTCATCTACATATCTGTACCAGTATAGTGGTGGATGTAATTGCTTGTGTTTCAACTTGTGTCATAAAAATATTGGCTAGAACTGGTGACACTGGGTTGCCCATGCTTAGGCCATTTGTTTGTATATAGTTGTGGTTGTTGAACATGAAGTTTGTCTTTATCGTGGTGAATTCTTTGAGGGTTGCTAATTGGTTGCTGGGAATGTTTATAGTTGGGTTGGGATCTCGGATATAGAGTTCTAAGGCTATCTTGCAAGCTTCAGTGGTTGGAACTTCTGTAAAGAGGGATATAACATCGAAACTGGCCATTAAGGCTTTATGATTAAGTTGATTTAGATTAGACTTGAAATTAAAAGAGTCTTTGATGAATGAGCTGGCTGATGTTACATATTTGGAGAATGCCCATGCTATGTATTTACCAAGATTGTAATTAAACGATTCATATGTGAACATTATTGGTCGTAATGGACAATCTGGTTTATGAGGTTTGGGGATGCCGTATATTTGTGGTGTGCGTGAGTCGGTTTTACGTAGGTAGGAATAAAGTGTTTGTGAAATTGTGTTGGCTTTTTCCATTTGTAGTAGTAATTTGTTCAGTTGCGTCTCGTGTGTCTTTGTTGGATTTGTGTGTATTGGTTTAAATTTGTTCGTGTCTGATAGGATGTTCTTCATTTTTTGGATGTATTCATTCGTGTTCATTATGACTATAGCGTTACCTTTATCTGCTTTTAGAATTTTTATGTTTTTGTCTTGTTTTAGGTTATTTATTTATTTTTCAATCACATTAACTCTGTACATCCCAACATTAACTTCACATGTGAACAGGAAGAAAGCAATCAAATATCATTTCTTAACCTCAAAATTACAAGAACCGACACACAATTCAAAACAGAAATTCACAGAAAAATCACCTATACTGGAGTATTCATTCCTTGGGACTCAGCACATGAAACAAAACAAAAACTCAACATACTAAGAAACCAAATAAACACAGCCATAAAACTATGCTCACCAGATAAAATTAACGACGAATTAGACAAAATAAAACAATACTTCATCAACATCAATAAGTTTCCTCCACAAACCGTAGAAAACATTATACGCACACATCTCGACAGAAAGCAAAATCAACCAACAAAAGTAAATATATCTCACGAATCAAAAAATCACGAAACTATATACTGCTGCATACCATGTATTCCCGACATCAGCAGACAAATAACCAACATTTGGCGAAAACTAGTAATAAAATATGACATTCCAGTTAATACCAAATTTATTCAAAAACCAGGCACAAGACTGAGGTTTATACTATGTAAAACCT
This sequence comes from Tachypleus tridentatus, assembly GCF_004210375.1. Taxonomy (NCBI): domain Eukaryota; kingdom Metazoa; phylum Arthropoda; class Merostomata; order Xiphosura; family Limulidae; genus Tachypleus; species Tachypleus tridentatus. The sequence goes on from NC_134829.1 coordinate 18,944,722, forward strand.
ACACTGACAAACACCACACCAACATTATTTATAAAATACAATGTGATAATTGCCACGACGTCTATATTGGATAGACAAGTAGAAAAATGGAAACCAGATTCAAAGAACATAAAAAGTCACCTTCACACGTTTTCGAACGCTGCAAGTCAAATAAACACAACATAACCATAGAAAACACTCAAATACTAAATAAAGAAACAAACGCAAAATTAAAGAAGCCTCACTTATACAACAACTTAAACCCAAGATACACCAATATAAAGAAACGCCTTTATACCTATATTAATATAATAAAATAACTAAAATTATATATTCAAACATCTAACACCGCCCTCTACATTCCGACACTCAGTTACACAACCCCTTCCAAACATGTGGTCAGCTTCCGGTCAGTTACCTCTTTCTTTCTTTGTGAACCTGACGATGACCGAAGAAAGTCGAAACGTTGTTCGCTCTTTTATGTAAAATATTTTCTCAACCCAAACGAGCCGTTTTTTGCGTGTATATTTCTTTACAAGTGGGCTTTCTCGACATCACTGATTATTATACATTAACTTTCAAATATCTCTGCTTTTATAACTAAAACTAGAAAAAAATGCTCGGATATAGGTTTTTAGTTTAATTGAGTTAATAGATATTCAGTGTGGTAGGCATAAAACAAAATCAGGATTTGTTTGTTTGTTTTGAATTTCGCGAAAAGCTACTCAAGAGCTATCTGCGCTGGCCATTCCTAATTTAGCAGTGTAAGACTACAGGTAAGGCGACTAGTCATCACCACCTATCACCAGATCTTGGGATATTCTTTTACCAACGAATAGTGGGATTGATCGTCACATTATAACGCCCTCACGGCTGGAAGAGCGAGCATGTTTGGTGCGACGGGGATTCGAACCCGCGACCTTAGATTACGAGTCAAACGCTTTAACCTATCTGGCCATGCCGGGCAAATCAGGATTCATAGTATGAAATAATTTAGTGTTTTACATTTTAAGAAATGTGAGAAATTTAAAAAATAAAGTTTCCTATGATATTTCAAGGAAAGGAAAATGTTTACATTAACAGTAAATGCATACATTAACAGTAAATGGTTCATACATAATAATATATTTTGTCTACTTGTGCTAAATCAGATTAGCGGGGTTACCTATTTATGCTACAGAATCCAATATATAAAATAACCCTTCAAGATTTATGCTATACATCTAGTTTTAAGTATATTTAATCTTATCAACAAATTGAAGTCGGTCTCCACTACAATGAACAAATTTTTACTGATTTCTCTCAAATTACATTCAGTAACATTTTTCTAATTGCATTAATTTCGGTTATCTGAGATATAAAGATGAAAAGGTGCCCGTCGGGTACGCCGATATCTCAACCGTTGTGGTACCGATTGAATTGTAATTTGTACGAAATTACGGTGGTTTATGCTGCGAAAAGGAATTTTTTTTTGTCTTTCTAAAATTATTCCAGACGTATATATACATCTAAAGCGGAAACTGCTCTACTTAGTACGTATAATTAGATTTGAAGATGGGTTGGTAGAGATCTTGATAAGAAATAAAATCGACATGGGTAGACGCACGCAACACACTTGGTATTGCTGGTGCATGGGATGCATAATCAGTAACTAAGATTTCTCATTACGTTTGTTTGGATGTCAAGATGCAATATCACCATATTCCGTGTCATCAAAACACTCCGCTTCAACTATTTAATAACGCGCATGTTTTACCCGCGGCACATTTCAGTTTTGAAAATGCTTAAAATAAAGCGCAATTCTTAATCACAGTAAGTTAATGAAGCCAAAAATAGGAAGACGGTTCAAAGAGAAAGCATAACATAATGTTTAGAAACAACAAGAAATCTGTTGGTCCATCTCGGTTGTTCCAATCTCTAAGTTAAACTAACGCTATTAAATAAAAAAATAATAAATACAGCTCTTATCATTTGTATATCTATCAAGATATACTTTATACGCACTCAAATTTAGTGCCTCCATAACATCCGAATGCAACCCTTTCCACAGGCCAAACATTATATTTGAAAAGTAAAATTGTCTTTGCTAAAGACGACTTCATCCTTGCATAAATCTATATTTATGTCCTTTAGTTCTATAATGCTCACTGTTAAGCATGAGAAATGTTGACGTATTAACATTATATATTCCTTTTGCGGTCTTAAACACTTCAATTAGATCCACCCTGACTCTTCTTTCAAGGATCTTATATGACACCTCCATGCTAGATACATTTCAGCAATCCTGCTCTGAACCATATTCAACAATTCAATACATTTCCTAAGAATGAACACCATTCTCGAAACGTGGCCTAACCATGACCTATACAACAAAATTAGACTTGTATTTAGTATTTCTGTAGATAAAATCTAAAATTCTTTTTGCCATACCATTTGGATGGCTTGAGACTGACCAGCTATTACACCAAGATCCCTTTCTTTTATGAATCTCTTAAAATTATCCCCATCCAAATCATACTTATAATTCACATGCATTACTTACTGAGATGGGTAATGTTGGTTCCATGTTAGACGCGTGTCAAATTTAATATTACCATTTTTTTTTCTGTTTCTCTTAACGTTAATTTAAGATTCTTCGGCGATTTCATGTGTTTTCATGTTTTTGGAGAAGGCGTTTGTTCGTGTTTAGTTGGGATTTACATAACTCACCTTTTGTTGCACTATTCTAGAATTAGATTTGGCGATTCTTGACCTCTTGTCGTAACAATTAGTAGGTTTCCAGATATACTCCAGATGTCAGCATACTGGGAGTGATATGTGTACGTTAAATTGGAAAAGTGATGTCCTTTACAACAATTATATAAAGCAATGGCGAAATAACTGGTTCTTGCGGTACTCTGCGGTAATATGAAATGTTTTAGATAGATTGTTAATTACTCTGACTTTGATTCTTTTATCGTACATTAAGTTGGACGTCCATCTGATTATGGTCTCATTAAAATTCACTTGTTTTCGTTTACACTTGATAGCGTTCTGTCATGCACTGTCAAAAACCTCTTTTCGTCTAATAATACTCCTATAGTGGCTTGATTAGTATTAAATGATCTGTAGATAACTTCTGTTAATCTCGTGAGATGGGCTATCACTTATTTCTCCATTCTCGATGTCTTTCCGAAGTTTTGGTAGTAAATTGTTTGCTTCACAGAAGAGTAAAAGTTTATTGAATATTGTTTTTCTTCCCATCAGTTTTCCAAGATAGTTTAACAAACTAAAGGAGCGGAAGTTATCAGGATTAGATCTATTGTTTTATGTTTTTTTTGTTATTACGGTTATTGTTTTTTTTTTCACATGTCCGGGTTGTAATCAGTTAAAAGTGATAATCAGAGATAGAGAGAAGCTTAAGTTAGTTGATAATCAGAGATAGAGAGAAGCTTAAGTTAGTTGATAATCAGAGATAGAGAGAATCTTAAGTTAGTTGATAATCAGAGATAGAGAGAAGCTTAAGTTAGTTGATAATCAGAGATAGAGAGAATCTTAAGTTAGTTGATAATCAGAGATAGAGAGAAGCTTAAGTTAGTTGATAATCAGAGATAGAGAGAAGCTTAAGTTAGTTGATAATCAGAGAAAGAGAGAAGCTTAAGTTAGTTTGGTCGTTCAAAGCTTTTTCTGGATTTCTTTTTAGATTTATAATTATTTCTAAAGTTATCAGCTAATCTAGGTTTTTATTTTTTCAAATCAAATTGATGTTTAGTTTCAATAAGGTAGGATGCAAAGGTTGAATATATTTTTCCTCATTGTTAGCTTCTCAAAGGTTCTTTAATTCTCGTTTCTCTGCCATGTCCTGGTTGACCTATATTACACCATTCCAGTAGTAACAGCTTAAATGGCCCAACATGGCCAAGTGGTTAAGGTAGTTGACTCTCATTTGAGGTTCGCGCGTTCAAGTCCCCGTCTCATCAACCATGTTTACCCGTTAGAACGTTGTAATTTTACGAGCAGTTCCACTATTCGTTGGTAAAAGAGTAGTCTAAGAATTGAGGGTGGGTAATGATGACTAGTTACCTTCTCTCTCGTCTTACACTGCTAAATTAGGGACGGCTAGAGCAGATAGCTCTCGTGTAGCTTTGCACGAAATTAAAAAAAACAAACAAACATGTTAAACGACGAATACTGCTGTTACTGTACTTTACTATTATGTTGTTGCATACCGTTTTACCTGGGGTATTTTTTACAGTAGAAGGTCGGTTTATCATAAACCATTTATTTTTGTTTTTGTTGTTTTGTACAGTATGTTGGTGTATTGACTTTAAGTTTATTTATGGTTTTCATTCTTTTCTGTTAATTAACTTTCCTGTATAACTACTGTTAACAGAAATGTGTTTTATAGCATTTGATCTAGTTTTATTATCTTCAGGTAACAAAGAATACATTGTTAATTCTGTGATACAAACTATTGAATACAACAAGTTGTTGAGATGGATATATGATGGCGTCGCCTTAAGTCGGTGTTCTGACAATTTTAATTAAATGTATTTCGTTATTCATGTTAGTATTCAAGTTCAATAAAATTAATGTTTCCATTTCCACCAAATTCCATAATAGATATAATAAATTTCTTTTGTGGATAGAGAAGAGGTACAAAACTGTCTAGGTGACGACTGGATCCTATACAGAGACAAATCACACCATCATCATGTTCATACCAATGCTTAACATCTTTTGTATTATCTTCATCACTAAATAATCTGTTCTGTAAAACCTAAATTACCCATGAAAAAATCTGCAAGCAAAGGAAGGGGAGGAGGAAACCCATTGGTTTAACTCTTCGTTTAGTTTGTATATGTGGTTGTTATATTTAAAGTTGATCTAGGTTAGTTCTTTCATTGCTTTTACTTTCTGGGCAGGAAAAAGATTTATTTTTCTATGTCAATTAAATCACTAATAATTTTCATTCAGTAACAACTATGGCTTTTTTTTCGGTATCTATAAATTTTTTATATACAAACTACAAGGAGTTTTTATATGAAACGTAAGTTTAAAACCAGTTTGATTTTTGAAAATATTTTGGTTTGTTTGTATTTGTTTGTAAGCGGGAGCATTAGTATAGAAAACTACATGTCTGATAGGGATATTCATTTTGCGTAGTTTAGGAAGTCCATATAGATGTGGCGGGTGAGGATTCATAATGCTTAATGCCTCAGCTTGTTTATTAAATAGTTAATATTTTTGTTGAATATTTATTTAGGAGAATGCAACTCCTAGAATTAAGAAATTCGTAGATTTTACCGTTATAGTTATAGTTGTGTTTTCGAAGTACAACAGACATGTTATCTTTATCTGTTTTTGTGACAACTAAACTATCAGTTTTGATCTGATATTTTAAATATATTATCTGATTAAATTCCTCATCTTTATTTCTAGCATAGTTCTCGAAAGAAGTCAGAATGCCTTTAATGCATGTATTATTTGTTACAAAGTAAGAATTCAATATTAAAGGCTACTTATAAATCTACTGCGAAATTTTCATAGTATTTTTACACTTAACTTACTAGGTTGTAAAGGGCCTTTACAGTTTAGATTTAGTTTTTGTTAACTCTGATTTCGAAATATTCACTAACTTATACTATGTTGATACTATGTATCAACATAGAAAGACCACCCACTATCACCTCTTGTCTGACTAAATAAGATTTTGCCATCACTCCTATAACGCACTTACGGCCCAAAGTAATAAAAGTGTTTTTGATGTGTTGGACACGAGCTACGTATCTTCGGATTTCACGCTTCAGTCACTCAAACAACTAAACCAAGTCCGTTTTAATACCTGACAGCATCCATTTTCAGCAACTTTCTTTTCTAGAGAAGTAATTGATATCTCTTTGAAAAAATAAAGAAAACTACAACTTACCCGACAGTTTAATTCCCAGATAGACTAAACAAACAAAACATATCGTGAACCAGATTTTATTATATGTTTGATACTCACATTTCTTCTTAACTGTAATATTTTTCAGACTTATGTAACATTTAGATTACTTGTAGTTGCTTTTACAGAAAGATTTTGCATGCACATTTAAACACTAACATAACTGAGAATATTAGAAGAAAAACATTCAAAATTACAAATGTCGAAAAAGTAATGCATAAAAGTGATTGTTTTCAAATAATATTTGTATATAAGTCCATATATCTAATACTATGAAATACAATAACAAACTTGATACAAAATAAAAACTATATTATAATGAATAACAAATTTAAAAACTACACTTATGTAAGACATCTATTTACAATTAAACAGAATACAGCGTAAAAATGTTACACAATAAATAGTTATTAAAAAACAAGGACTTACCCTCAACTGACTCTACATATGTTTCACTGTCTGTGACATTATCACAAACATGTATAGGGTCAATACCGACGAATACATGGACTATACTACTAGATGGCTCTCAAATCGTATAGAGGAGAACATATTATTTGGATTTGATTTGGTTTGGTTTGAAATTCGCGCAAAGCTACACGAGGGCCTTCTGCGATAGCCATCCCTAATTTTGCAGTGTAAGACTAGTAGGAAGGCAGCTAGTCATCACCACCCACCGCCAACTCTTGCGCTACTCTTTTACCAACCAATATACCGTCACATTATAACATCCCCTCGGCTGAAAAGACCAGCATGTTTGATGTGACGGGAACTCGAACCCGCGACTCTAGGATTACGAGTCGAGTGCCTTAACCATCTGGCCATGCCAGGCCTGTTACTTGGAAATAATTCGTCAAGCGTTGTACAACAATAATGATTTTACAACATAGGTGAGATTTTACAAGTGACGGTCAGTTCCAATTCAGGAGTTTTATTATTGCACATCTGAATCGGGAATTAAATTAATATAATTCAGTAGTAAACCATTCTTTGAATTGTAAGTTTCATTAAGCTCCCCATGTGAGTAGCATGTCTGAGGACTTAGAAAGCTAGAATACTTGTGGTAGACAAAGTACAGATAGCCTATTATTAAGTTTTACGCTTAATTATAAACACATAAAGTGTGGATAATTTAATTGCTGACTAGGTAACAATGTAAATTAAGCGTTTCAATTATTCTTTACGCTTCTTTTGATATTAGCCACTTTTTTATGACGCAAATTTCAAAATATAATCTATCACATACACACTTAACCCAATGAAAATAAGAAAAACTATAATATACTAAGATTGAATAATGTAATAGCACAATTATCCTACAGAGCTGGGAGGAGAACTATACTTAACTAAAGAAGTTTAATAAGGACAACTTTAGGGTGATATTACACAATATCTTATAACAATTTTTTTTTTACATTCTTTTGGTATTATGTCCTAAGTTTGTTTGTTTGTTTTGAATTTCGCACAAAGCTACTCGAGGGCTATCTGTGCTAGCCGTCCCTAATTTAGCAGTGTAAGACTAGAGGGAAGGCAGCTAGTCATCACCACCCACCACCAACTCTTGGGCTACTCTTTTACCAACGAATAGTGGGATTGACCGTAACATTATAATGCCCCCACAACTGGGAGGGCGAGCATGTTTAGCGCGACGCGGGCGCGAACCCGCGACCCTCGGATTACGAGTCGCACGCCTTACGCGCTCGGCCATGCCAGACCTTGTCGTAAGTTAAGCACAATTTTGCAACCTTCGCAAGTGTAACTGTATATTCATGTTAACTATAACTAGTGTTTGGAACGTTACCGAAGAAATGCGTAACGCATTATTCGTTTCTTCACACAAAAAAGTAATAATCGTCATATTAGTTAAAGAAAAAGTAGAACATTTGTTTCTATTGTCTTATACTTCAAAACAAATTGTTGTAAATACTCATTACTGAATTTAAACACAAGTAATGCAATTAATCTGTTAAATGTGTACAAGTCTTAGTTCATAGTGCACGTGTGCAATTAGCTGTATGAAAACAACACTTAACCTTAGTGTCAATAAAGCTTGTAAGTTTTAACAGTTGCTCCTACCTTTATTATTAATAGTTTATTCAAATAATTATTGAACATGTGTATCATTTACTATAATTTGTAAATAACTTCACATTTCTATAATTTATTACACAGGGTTTGGTACGTTAAATGATTTTCATCATACAAATAACCAAGTCACAACGATACAAACACATATGGCATAAAATTATAATGGAAGGAAATGGACTAGAACTACATTTTGAGGGTGTGTTTGACATTCGAATGTAATGACCCTGCATGGCCAGGAGGTAAGGGCGCTCGTCTCGTTATCCGACGGTCGCGTGCTCAAATCCTCGTCACACTAAACATGTTTATCCTTTCAGCCATGGTGGCGTTATGTTGTAACAGTCAGTCCAACTATTTATTGGTAAAAAGAGTAGCCCAAAAGTTGGTGACGGGTGGTGATGACTATCTATCTTCCCTCTTGTCTTATACTGCTAAATCAGGGAAGGCTAGCGCAGATAACTTTTGTGTAGCTTTGCGCGAAATAAAAAAAACAAACATTCGCACATGGATAATGTGATGCTCCCGAAGATTGATCGTTTTTAGGAAGGATATATAATATCTTTTTCCGATGTAATATAATCATACACACAGATTATAAATGTGTTTTCAAATCGAGATTTCATAATTTACAAAACGTAGATGTTCCTTGTACTTAATGGTGATGGAAAATAAAATAATATGGATCACCTTGTAGCAATAGGATCTTCCAAAAAGAAACAAGTCAGGCATAATCACCCCAAGCGATTATGGCGTTTAACTCGAAACCTGACTGTAGCTGCTTCGAATCATCAGTGATAACATCAAAGGCATGCATGCCTAAAACTAATAATATATTTCATAAAGGTAGACAATGCCTGAATGTACTAAAACATAATATCAAACCTTCATGCTATTTCAAAAATATTGACTCACCAAAAGTGGAGAAACCGTCCGCATGCTCTAGACGTCGTTATACATGACAGTCAAGAATGGTGTCCCTTTGAAAAAAGGGACATAAGTCACCCATACACAAGATTTCCCACCACACCTTTGCCCAGCCGTCGTATACCTCAAGCAGCTAGAAAATTAAACTGATATTTATGTGTTTCGATCCACACACTTGTAGTCAAATCGTCAGACGCAGTGCTTATGGATTACTTAGCTTTTAGGTTGTTGAATCGTACGTTGGGAATGGTCGTTCTTGTACACTAGATGACCTGTGAAAAAAGTAGTAATATTGTGCTTTTTCAGGATGAAGAGAAACAAAACGTTTTTGACCACTCCAGGTTGACTTTCAGGCTCCAAACGTTTTGGAGACTTGAAGGATATTAAACCAAAATTTCAGGCACTTTTTTAACACGACAATGCTACAGTGGCTCTTTCTCCAATGAAAATTACGACGTAGGGCTGTTGTTAATATATGTGTGTTTGATTAGACGTGTTAAGGCTGCAAAATCGTTTTTACGTTTCGTACTCAAACATTATTTGTATATATACACGGTTGTAATTTGTGGTACATAATGTTTTGGTTGTCTACACCAATGTAAATTAAAGTTAGACGAAGAAGAGTTATATATAACTGAAAAATTAACCTTAAAATATTTAGGGTAATTATCAAGCAAAAGAATAATAATCAAAACTCCTACAAATTGATCATGTTGAATCTTATGTTCACTTGACAGCCACGGTAAGATCGAAGTGGCACATAACATAAAGACCCAATCTTTGTACTCTACAGCAAGGAGAACAGAGAACAAACTAACCTTTAACCAACTCAATAGTTTCATGAACTTTGATTACCACAAATCTTTAGGTATACCTTAGAGGAACCCTAAAATATTTACTTTATCCATTTTATAGTTGGAAAACCATATCACTCTCCTATTCTTCGTCTTCTTGTTACTGCTTAATTGCCTACTTCATGAACCCTTATCGTCATTTCACTTACAGGGCTTCTTGGATATACCTCATGAATCCAGGACATCTAGAGGTAAAGATTATTTAATTTGTTAAATATAATATTAAGAAAATCAATTGTAAAGATAAATTTCTTTTAAAACTGTATTAAGCAGATCTGCGTGCAAATGACAAGCAATCAACTCCGTCTCGCCGTTTTCGTGAAAATAACAGAATAAATAACATGCGTAAAACGAAAACCTTTGGTAGTTGTCTGTAGACCTTACAATTTCCAATACGGAGAGTAGAATTTTTAATTGTTATGATTTGATTCGAAATTTATCCGCTAAACAGAAAGGGAAGTATATTTTTTATCATACTTATGTTTTCAGAATCATACATTTTTAACAATAATGTTTTTCAATGTGGGAGATAGTGGTTTAATTCATAGACTTAAAATTTCAACCATCGTACTTTCTAACTCATTGGTGTTGGTTTAAAAACAGTATAAAACATTTTTTATGGATGTTTCGAAACATCTGACTAATAAAAGCGTGAATCAAAGTGATAGTTCGTCATTTTTGCAGCTATATGTTTTACAAACAAAAGTATCTTGTTTGTTTGTTTTTGAATTTCGCGCAAAGCTACTCGAGGGCTATCTGCGCTAGCCGTTTCTAAGTTAACAGTGTAAGACCAGAGGGAAAACAGCTTCTCATCACCACCCACAGCCAATTCTTGAACTACTCTTTTACCAATGAATAGTTGGATTGACCGTTACATTATAACGCCCCCACGGCTGAAAGGACAAGCATGTTTGGTGCGACCGGGTTTCGAACCCGCGACCCTCAGATTACAAGTCGATCGCCTTAACCCACCTGGCCATGCCGGGCCTACGAAAGTATCTCTACCTTAATCTCTAAATCTCATTCTGAATCCTGGTCGCACCAAACATTCTCGCCCTCCCAGCGGTGGGGTCATTATAATGTGACGGTCAGTCACATTATTTGTTGGTAAAAGAGTAGCCCAAGAGTTGGCGGTGGGTGGTGATGACGAGCTGCTTTGTCTCTAGTCTTACACTGCTAAATTAGAGACGGCTAGCGCACATAGCCCTCGAGTAGCTTTGCGCGAAATTCAAAAACAAACAAAAGAAAACAAACCTATTCTGATTAAATTTTGCAAAGGAACTTCTTCTAGTAGCACTATGTTGTGTTGAGAAAATACAATAATATGTCAATGAGGAAGACAAAAGGAAAGGATAGCATAAGAGGAGATGATTTTAGGCTTTCTATTTTGTAACTCAAATATATCTAATATTGTAAAGTTCTGTGATAAAATTATCGGTGAAACTCAAGAGCTTCTTATGACATTTAGGTTCTCATTTGTTTATTTTTTGTCTTCAGAAAGGACGATTGAAGTCATGTATGTAAGAAACCTTTAGTTGGAATGTTTTGTGCAACTAACGGCAAAGTAAAGCCCAAAGATGCGATGTTGAAGTTGAAATGGAAGTTAGGCTAAATTAGCTTTGGAAAATTCTAGTAGAAGAGGTAACACTTGGTAAAACTCATCAGCTTAAGACACTGCTTTCATAAAAAGTCACAGAATGGCTGCATATGGAATAAATTTACTATTTTCGGTGCATAGCATTAGACGTATCGCTCCACAGTCCCGTTTAACACTAAAGCAACGGAAAAAAATGTGCTTGGAAAGGCACCTTCTGAGTCGCATTTATCTTCGTTTAGATTATCAAGATACTGTTTTGGGATATCACCTAATAATATTTCATCCAGACAGTACAGACAAACAGCAACATTCATGTTGACTGTCGGTCATTAGAAGGAAATGATGGACATTTACCTCTAATGTATGAAACATCTGGCAGCTCGATACAGTTACTCCGACACTAACGGAATGTTAAAAATTTCTGTAAATGTCCTTTTTTCTCGTCCATTTTTTTTACAGACTGGTTGAGAATCACGGTATAAAATCATACATATATTAAAATAAATGAAGATATATCTTGTATGTTTAATAGACAAATAATAAACATAGGCGAAGTAGCCAGGGTGACACTGAGTACACGCCCCCACCAATGTTTTTGCGCCTCTTCGAAAATAAAAACTACAATATTAAAACTTGTTATACGAGTGGATTCAGTAAAATGAGTAATTTGGAAAGGCCAACATGGAGAAGTTAACTTATAAATATAAAACAAAACGATGAGGCAATGGAACATGCTTCAAATGCTTTAGATGTGGTTGTGAATGCAATGGTTTAATGGTAGAGACTGATCTAAGTTGTGAATACAATTCGGGTGAGGGAAGAACTTATTAGAAGATATCCCAATCTATTTGACATATCATTTGAATTGGAAGTTACTCAACTGATTACTGCACTGACACCAAAATATAAAAAAAGAGCAAAATGGTGTCGTTATCTTCCAAAAGGTGAATTGGAATAGTATATAAAAGAAACCATTATTTGCTACATCTTGTGAAGCTAAAGGTACAATAAAGACCAAGGATGTAGTGTTGAAGTTGAAGCAGATGCATTACAAAACTATTTCTCTAGCAATTCTTAAATTATCAATGCTATTTCAGGAATGAAGAGTAAATATAAATTGGATGTTATGATGCACAGTGTTGTAACCACCATATAGATTCAATCATGTCGAATTTTCATTATTATTATTATTGTTTTCGAAAATGTGCCGAGCTTCATTCATCGAGATTATCAAAATAACCCTAAATCAGCGGTTTTCGGAATGACTCCTGTCGACCTTCCCAGGCTTAGTAATCAAACATACTGTGTCGGCTCGTGTGGCAGGTGTTAAAAATATAATTAAGTCAGTGAAATACTATGTAGAACTTAAATGTCTAAGTTGTCAAGATTCTTTCTGGTTCGATTTAAGTTGTCAGTTATTTCTTGTAAACCAAAATCCAAAATTCTGATCTTTCAGATTCAAAGTGCTTCCACTACCTATCATAGAAATGCACAGATTGTCAAAGGATGAAAAAAATTGTTTTTCTAACAAATATATATAAAAACACTAGAAGGAATTGGATGATCGTACTGTAATGTTTCACCAAATTAATTCAGTATTATCAGTTTTATGTTTTCTATTTGCCCAGTGTCCAGTGTTGAGTTACAAACCGTTAATATTTGCACAAGTGATGAATTCAAAAACATCGTAGATCAAACGTGCACCATATTCCTGTACATTGTATCTGGTATTTACTGTGTTTTATCACGAACTACCTCTTTGCCAGCATTGTAGAGTACAATGAATAGTTGATAACTCTGATATTAAATACATAATACTGTGTTGAACGGCACTGTGTGAGAGGTCTTGGTTTACTTGCTTTGACTCACACCTATGCACTTAACAATTTTGACAAATAAGTGACGTCACCAGTTTTCATATTTATATTTACTTTTCACAGTTTTTCACACGACGTTTTTAATCATCATACGTCATTAGACACAAAAATAGGAGAGTATGCACATATTAAGTATAAATGTGCAAAAAAAAATTTGGGAATGATAATAGATAAGTAAAGATAGAAAAACAAAGAGTTAGGCAAAGAAAGGTGCCCAAATAAAAATTGAAATAGAGACAAGCAAGTAACAATAAAAAGGTAAAGAGATAGTTATGGTAAGAATGAAAAAGATAAGAGCATAAGATTAATTTGACATTCATGAGAGGTTGTTCGTTTGTTTGAATTTTCGCGCAAGGCTACACAAGGGCTATCTGCGCTAGCCGTCTCTAATTTAGCAGTGTAAGACTAAAGGAAAGGCAGCTAGTCATCACCACCCACCGTCAACTTTTGCGCTACTCTTTGGGCGAATAGTGGGATTAACGTTATAATGCCCCCACAGCTGAAAGGGTGAGCGTGTTTGGTGCGACGGGGACTCAAACCCGCAACCCTTAGATGACGAGATAAACGCCTTAACCTACCGGGCCCCGTGAGAGATAGATGACTAACGACAAACAAGGATCAAAAGATGTATCTGATAGTTTGTAAGGGTAATTTTCTTTGTATCTGTTTTTACTTTCTGAAGTTCATGTTATCTATATTTTACCTAACCGTTTCAGTAAACGTTTTGTTCTTTGGTAGTTTATACTGCTGGCTATTCAAGCTTCATGTCATTTACCTTTGGGTTGGTCTCAATTTTCCATAACTTCCGGACGTTACTCATTCTCATATTACGTATATACATTTCATCAAAGGTATGTTGATACTACATTTTTTACACGTATTACACTGATAATCAAATTTATACATCTGTAGATTTAGTGTGTAGAAAATAGACAAAAAAGGCCAAATATAAATACAAAATACTTCAAAACAATTTTTCATATATGAAACATATTATATGTGGGCCTGAGTGTCTGTGTTGTCATAAGTGTTGTCTACGATATGTGTATCGCTTTATAGTTCTGCCAGATGTAGCTAAATTAGGACTAAAGTAATACATTTAGAAACAAAGTATTGATATAAAAATGTCACAACTGAACCAGGGAAAGAATCCAATTTACTAGAGTGTCTTCATATAGTACCGTGCCATCTGTTCAAATTAGAGATAGGCTTCTACGGATTTTCCTCGTGCCAATCCTTACTATGTGACAAGAGACGAGAACAAAGCACGAAGACAGAGAAAAGATAAAAAAGAGAAAAGAAAGGCGACAGCAGGGTTTAAATCACAATTTTGTCCTTAATCTCAGAAAGCGGACAGAGAAAAACAAAAACAATTCCTCCAGTAGTCAAAGCAGATAGTAAATGCTAGGCAAGACTGGCAAGCCACAAAAGAACTGAGCCTCTCCCGGTCCCATTAAGCTAGATAAAACTCCAGGAAATGAAAACAAACCTCAAATCCCCAGCTGAAAGCTGCTGAAACTCAGTATTTCTCCTGAATTGAGCTGACACGAAAGATTGAAGTAAAAATAAGGATTTACTGAAAGAATCGTGTAGGTTGCCAAGGCGACCGCACAAAGCAGCCATCCAAAGACGGACCCTGAATCCACGAACGCTACCGCTGATAAACATGGACTCATTCGGCGAGTAATCAGGGTAGGAGAGGAAAGGGGATAGGGGTTTATCACTACTGTAACCACTTATGGGCAGCGGAAATAAATTGTAATCGTCTTTGCCACGTTTCTCTGGGATTACTAATAAAAATATGGGAATTTAAAAGCTCTCAGCTCGTAGGTAGTAAGTGCGTTACGTACGGTGGATGTCTGAACAATTCTGACCCAGGAAAAAGTAAAAGCTGTCATTGTTTATAGATGTATAGACATGATAACAAGTACTAACGACTACTGTATTTAACATGTGTAACAAAAATGTATTTAACCTGTGTAACAAAAATGTATTTAACATATGAAAGAAAATAAGTATATATTTAAAAAGAAAATGTAAAATTTCAAAATGTTAGAATACGATTGAAAAAATCGAATTTGTTGAAACTCGTAATATTCAATTTTTATTATTACTTTTTAAGCAAAGTAAATTAGCAACATGGAGGGAAGTAAAATTCAGCTCAGTTACTAAAACAGGCAATTTAAATTACTATGTTTACTTATAATGATTAGAAAGGTATTGATTTATTAGTTAGGTACCTTTGTTATTAGTAGTATTTCGGACGCAATTCCAATAATATCTGATGAGGTTCAGTCAGCTTAAGAGATTTAGGCTACTGCTAAATCTACATAGTATGCTAATATTGGAAAATGATTCCTCATAATGAAAATATAAGAAAAATATTGTAATAAAAATGATAAATACTGTTAATGAGACTAGTGTTAAAAATATAATATAAATTAATTCCAAAAACGATAATTCTCTTTGGTATTCTTTACCATGGAAGAAGTAGTGAAAGTAAGAGGAAAAAAAGAGACGGTACATATTCAAGAAAATATTTGTTTGTTACATTTATTACTTCACGTTTTTCTCACATTATTGTGTATAAAATGTACAGATGTGTCAACGATATGTTGACAAGCGTAGGTTTAAAGATATTACGAGAAATGATTTTGTTTAGAGTTTTGTGGAAAACCTGAATGAAGTCAGAAAAAAAATTGAAACTTATTTCATTTACTTTATATTTCTACTTAATCTGCAACAGACTATTGGACGTTTGCGTTACTTCCATTAATTAACTGTTTTCACTACTTCCCTGAGTGAAAGGTAGTTAATCTTCGAGTACCCTTGCATTATTTCTGTTGACAAGCTGAACAACTTTCACCACTTCTATTTCACTGAGTGAAAGGTAGTTAATCTTCGAGTACTCTTGCATTATTTCTGTTGACAAGCTGAACAACTTTCACCACTTCTATTTCACTGAGTGAAAGGTAGTTAATCTTCGAGTACTCTTGCATTATTTCTGTTGACAAGCTGAACAACTTTCACCACTGCTACTTCACTGAGTGAAAGGTAGTTAATCTTTGAGTACCCTTGTGTTACTTTCTTTGACAAGCTAATTAACTTTCTTTAATATTTCATTAAGTGAGTATTATACATCATCGGAGTAGCTAGTTCATTTCTAAAAAATCATATATCTACTGTTTTTCCGTTAATGGCTTACCACTACTGACATTTCTTTCTACGAAGAGCAAAAGTTTATTTCTTCTATTGTTTCTTTTTAATCCTCAGTATTTTAAATATTTGTGATGTAACCCTCCGTATGTGATTGAATTCAATGTGACGATTTTAGAAGATCAGTGTTTTTAAACTTCCGAGCCACAGGTGAAGGGTAAAGTGATTAGATAGGCACATTATAACTATAATTTGTGAGTAACCCTCATTAGTGTTATTTCTGACTTTGCGATTAATACGTCTAGATATTTTGGGGCAGCCAGCCTCCCTTGGTTACGCCTCTGCTACTGCTTATATTCTGATTTGTATTTTTATCACATTAATTAAAATTAAAAATCTGAAATTGATTTAAATTGTTAATAAAATGGACATTTAAACATCAAATCAAATGTAATAATGTTTATAGAAACCAGGTTTTGATACTCGTGGTGGGCAGAGCACAGATAGCTCATCGTGTAGCTTTGTACTTAAATTTAAAAAAATAAAACTGATATTCTTTACGTATTCACTGACACTTCTTCTCTGGTATATGTGGTTGAAACAATTAAAGCATAATACATGAAATTAATTAAACACATTTACCTTTGTGTAATAAAGTGGATTGAGATGTATTAATTGAAACAATAATAGCAGTATGGAAAGAGAATCACTATATTAAGTGTCAAGATTCATCGAAACATACATGGGATTCTTAAAGAAGTATAACTGTGTACCAGTTCACAAAACTAACAAATGTAAATATAAGTTGTGTTATCTGTGGCACCAACAACAAGAAATATATAAATAACATATAGAAAAGTTCCATATGGAAAAGTAGGTAGCATAATGTTTTTGAAATGTTAAGCAATGAATAAAATGTTTTAGTAGCATTACTATTCGTGAAAATAAAAAGCAGCTACGGCCTTTTATATACTGTACCATCTTATCACTAAATCTTTTACTAAAACGGCCATACAATCATTTTCCTCTTAACGTTATAGAGTACCATTAACCAAACGAAAACAAAATCAGCTTTGTATCAGGGAAGGAAACTAATGGATAGCTTAGCAGTATACTATTCTAACAGGATTATTTCACTTTTGACTCTTAATGGCAGTACAGACCCATTTTGCCTATATCCAAAGATTAATAATATTAGTTGACATCTTCCAATGTTGATACTAGTTAACATCTTGCTGAACCTAGGCACTAGCAAGCACGTTTATTTTAAGCTGGCTTAAGAGCCACTTTGTGTAAATCGCTTTATTTTCTGCTTCTTAAAAATTTCACAGCGGTCATCTGACGTCAACTAACACACGTGATAAAAATTGCATCAGTCATAACAATGATCTCAACTTTAATTCTAGAAAATTGCCGGCACGGCATGGCCAAGTGTGTTAAGGCGTTCGACTCGTAATTCGAGAGTCACGGATTCGAATCCCGGTTGCACCAAACATGCTCGCCATTTCAGCCGTGGGGGCGTTATACTGTGATGGTCAATCCCACTATTCGTTGGTAAAAGAGCAGCCCAAGAGTTGGCGGTGGGTGGTGATGACTAGCTATCTTCCCTCTAGTCTTAAACTACTAAATTAGTGACGGCTAACGCAGATAGCTGTCATGTAGCTTTGCGCGAAATTCTAAAACAAACGAAACCTACTTAATTAAAATGCCGAACTATATTTTGGTCATGTATTTATAAATATCCTGACTGAGGTCTAGAAATTTTGACTTATTATGATATATTATACTGTAATAACACTCCTGAAAACCTAACAAAGTTTTAATAACGTGACACAATAAAACAAGAGACAATTCACATCAATTAAACAACACAGGTATGATTCACACAGTTACATAAACAAACTTGCGATAAACTATTGTTTGTAAAAATAACTAAATTTTACACTTATGCTATATTTCAATTAAAATAATTGTGTATATCTAATTTCCGTAATTAAAGGCTCTTTACTGGATTATCAAATGTTGAGAAAGATAATGCCATGAATATACATTTAGTGTTTTGTGTTGCTATATAAAGCTAAATAATTGATAAATTCGTTTTGACTAACTGTCAAGTTGAGTGATGTACAAAGTATGTTCTTCATTCATTAGTTTAGACTTGAAGTACAGTGAAAATTCAATTTATTTAGGTTGCAAAGCATATTAAAAAGTGGTAGACATCTACAGTAAAGACGTTGAGATCAAGATAATGTGAAAGTATATATTTCTTTTTTTTCGTGTAGACCGTGTCATTTCTTTTGAGAAATAATAAAAACAACAAAACCGAGATAGTTTTCAATAGCTTTTTTATTGATAACAAAAACTATTAACAAATTTTTGTTTAATCTTTCATGGTGGGACTCGTTATGATTGGCAACTACGTATATATCGTAAAAATGATACAATATTTATTTTTATATTCATATAAATCTTTTTTGGTTAGAAATTCTGTTCATTTTATCTGGGAAAATCTGTTGATTATCTGATGCTTTGGGGAACTTATAAATTTAAACGTTTTAACTCGTGAGTGTATATAATGCGAATATTTGAAAATTTAAAAACGATACGGAAATAGAATTTCTGATTTATTAACAATTATCCAATCTAATATACGTTTGAATGATTATAAAGTGTACTACAACTAATAAGGTAAAATTATAATCTGCTATTGTGAATTTATATAAAACATGAACAGTTTATATTAAAACAGTTTCAATATTATGTATAATGTAACTATACTCTGTATTTCACATGCTTTGTTCAACTTTTGTTTATAAAACTTTATTTTCTGCCATATCAAGCTAGGAATCTCACTCACCACCTTTCTTACCAAAAGATCAACAATTATTAACTATGAACTTTGACTTACGGCTGAAAACTTAGAAACTCTGATTAAGTAACACGTCACATGTTATTAGCTGTGATGCATCAGACTAAATAAGCTTTATAACTGAAAGAGTCAACACTGGAATTTTTACGTGTGTTATTTCAATAGCATACTTTTAATGTTAATTTTAGATACAAAGGGAAATGCTTTAGTTTTAGTAAAGATTTGTCAGTATTTTGAAGATTTGTTTTAATTTCTAAAATAGTAGTAATAGTTAAAGAACCGACATGGCCAGGTGGGTTAAGACGTTCGACTCGTAATCTGAGGGTTGCGGGTTTGAATCTCGGTTGCATCAAACATGCTCGCTCTTTCAGCCGTGGGGGCGTTATAAAGTGATGGGCAATCCCATTATTCGTTGGTAAAAGAGTAGCTCAAGATTTGATGGTTGGTGGTGATGACTAGCTGCCTTCCCTCTAGTCTCACACCGCTAAATTATGGACGGCTAGCGTGGATAGCCCTCGAGTAGCTTTGCGCGAAATTGATGGGATTGGCCGTCATATTTTAACGCATCTATGGCTAAAAGGGATAGCATGTTTGGTGTGACGAGGATTTGACTATGCAACCCTCAGGTTACGAGTTGAGTGCTTTAATCACCTGACCATGCCGAGCCTCTTTCAAGTAGTAGTTTTATTTATAAAAATGAAACATTAATTGAGATAAATATTAAAAAATTCAGGACAGATGATTGTATGTTATATGACATAAAAGCCACAGGAGTGAAATTGAAGAACTAATAAATTATGAATATTAATAAGTGTTTTAACAAAGAGCGACGGATAATTGTTAAAGTAGTAAAGGTCAGTTATTGCCTATGCTATGATATTTTCCTCCTTCAATTTTAATGGATTTATTTATAAATTAAGATGTGTATGCTACAAATTAATGAGTCTAGACACATTATAACTGATATTTAAAAAGCTATGAACATAACAGAAATTTATTCGATATTATTACAATATTTTTGTACTCGTTAGAAGCTTGAGAACGTGTTTGTCAGTGATAAACAACTGGAACATGCAATAAAAAATGAACTAACCATACGCGGTTAATCTGGATATGAGGTCAGACAGGGCCAAGTGGTTAGAAAGCTTGACTCTTAATCTGAGTATTACGGGATCCAATCCCCTCACACCAATATTCTCACCCTATCAGCCGTGGAAGCATTATAACGTAGCGGACAATCCCACTATTTGTTGGTAAAAGAAAAGCTGAAGAGTTGGCGGTGGTTAGTAATGAATAGCCGTCTTCTTTCTACTTTTACACTCTTAAAGTACGGACATCCAGAGCGGATACCTCTTTTCTAGCTTTGCGCAAAATTTAAGAACAAAATCGATACAAATAATTTGGATTTGAGTCATAAACATGGTAGGCACTGATTCTATATTTACTTTAGTTGAGATAAGAAAGGGGAATATTTTGATCCATTAAGACTGCCTACACATTATCTCAGTACAAAATATTCATCGAGAAGTGTAGACGCAATTAAATAAAAATACTGCAACGACTTTATCGTTTCTATATGGATAGTATTGTATGCATATTAAATTCTTATGGCAACTTAGGTCTCACAAAGATATTACTAACATATTTGTTCATGATTTTGTTGCAAAACATTGTGATGTAAATATGTCCTCAACAATGATGTACATCAGATTGCAAAATCTTTATTGAAGAAAATAATACCATCAAAAATAAAATATTTTGTCAAGAACTCTTTATTGTTTTGCTAAGCTTATACAATACTTAAAACTAGAGACAATAAAAAACACAAATATCCATCTTACTGGTAACATTTTAAAAAAATGTAATTAATTACAGAAGTGAAAAACTATAATGTTGATGACATCTGCTAAAAGTATATCTTCTCAAATCATCGATTTCACAACTCTAGTAACTCTCCTTTTGGTGAGCTATATTATGATGTCATAAATTTCCTAACAACACGACCTCTGGTTTCACTTCATGGAATCATGCCCTGTCCCCTCGTGGCACAGCGGAATGTTTGCAGACTCACACTGCTAAAACCGGATTTCGATATCCGTCGTGGGCGGAGAACAGATAGCCCTTTGTGTAGCTTCGTTCTTAATTTTAAACAAACAAACAATGCGCCCCTATCATTCCGCTCTTTTGTGCCACTTAGTAGAACAATGTAGTCACCGAATCTGTAACCTCTATCGCCTAAGGCTCATCCTCAGTGGCACTGTAACGCGTATGCATACTAATAATGCTAGAAACCGGGTTTCGATGCCCGAAATAAGTAGGGTACAGATATTCCTTTGTGTAGCTTTGTGCTTAAAAAACAAATAAATAAACTATCGCCTAAAGCAGCCAATCATTGTGTGTTTGAAATACCCTACTAATTTTTCACATTTTTAGACAAGCAAATACTCACTTGTAATACATTTTATTTTGTGTGTTATTGTATTATGTGTTATTATAATAATATATTAAAAAAATTGAACTGTAAAACCTTACAAGAAGCTCCTCACAACTATATTAAAAATGTTATTCTCGAGTTTAATCAAAATCGAATTAAGCACATTGTAGTTTAATTGTTGATAAACAAAGGATGTGCTCCGACAAGGGTTGTTTTCGCAGTATTGTGAATTTCAGTCACTGGAATACACAGGATAGCCAGAAATGTTCTAATCACAAGTAAAACGCCTGTTTATCTTATTATCGTGTTATTAAGACATACATGAAATCGTATTCCTGTAACTTACAAAAAACACAACTATAGCTACTACAAAGCTAAACAGAGTACATATAAATGTTAAATGTTTATGTTGTTCTCTCTCTTAACCTGAAGTTAACCTAGGAAGGTCGAAACGTTGTTCTCTACTTATCAATAAAGTGTTAATACCCATACCAGCTGTTCTGAAATACATTTTTATTTCAAGTGGGTTTGTCATCATCAAGAAAGTCACTGCTTTCTTCCTATTATCATATATGTGATGTTCTAGAGATATATATTTAATGTTTTGAACGGTGATGAGGCACATAATCTACGCATTTAAAGAAACAAGTCATAATCGTTACTGATATATACATAGTCCATTTCCTCTTACCATTTTAAGGAACTCTCAACTTGAATGGTAACTTATGTGGCCTATGTCTCAACCAGCTAGATCAGAGCTCCTTAGAATTCAAGCATAACCGTCCCATATTTAGAAATACCAAGCAGAAACTAAGCAACTATTCACTAATAATCTTCACAAAAAGAGATATTTGTGGGTTATTTGAATGAATAAATAACTTAAAAGAGCTAACATGTTCGGTAGGACGAAGATTCAAAATAACATTACTCATATCTTTAACTAAGCAAATGTTAAACTATGACGCTAACCAGTAGAGCACATTTGGTCATTTTTTAAGAAAACTTCACAAAACTAAGAACTTAAATAACTTATTTATATGCTTAAAAGCCTACTATAAGACACATACTAATGAACGACAAAACTATTAAGTTAGGTTTTTCGTCCAAAGCTACGTGAAGGTTATATGTGATAACTGTCCTTAATGTTGAGTTGATGAACTAGAAAGAAAGTAACACCAACCATCAATTCTTGCAATACACTAATCGAATTATAAGACATTACAGCTACTTTTATAGAAGAGCACTTTAACAGTTAGTCCATTCCCGGTCTTAAATTTAGACAGGAAATGGAATAATGTTAATCTGACTTCTGGTTACCATGGATGGTTTTATTTGATCTACTGAATTTTTTTTGTCTTCCTTATAATAGAAGCAGCAGACCATTACGTCATTTATCGATAGGAAAGTGCTAGTAAGCGCCGTGTGGACAGAGAATCGTTGATTCGTTCCTCAGGTTATTATGTCCACGAATGAAAATTACCTTGGGATTCTTGTGGTAAACTACATCTTGTTATTTTAATTGTTTTTTTTTTGTGAAATTCAGCAACGGTTTCATGTCAACAGCTACACATTGCATTCAAAAGTTCCACGGTACACAAAAATTAAACACGAACATACAACGAAGAAAGTTTAGATTCCTTTCTGTTTAAAATTATCTTGATCTTTCTACATCTGGTTTATAAGTTCGATTTAAATAAAAAAAAGAAAGAAAATGATTGATGACATTGAATTATTTTCCCTGTTGAGATGAAACCTTGTTACAGAATGTTCGAAATTAACGTTAACTTTTTCTCATAAACATTTTATTACTACAACTTGTATAGTAGTTGAGACGCTTGCTGTGATGTTTGTATATCAGTGTTAGTTTTGTGTTTAACTACAACGTACGTAATTTTATAAACCCTCAGACTTGCCCCTCCAAGCCATCACTGACGTGTTGGTGACTTGTATCAGTGATATGTCAGTGTTTCTCTGATAATTAATGAACGTCTTTGTAAATTTCAGGGTAAAACATTATTAGGCTAATCACTAATTCTTTTCGAGAAATTTTATGTTCATTTCTATCTTTCGGGTTCAACTTGAGCAGATGGTAGCTAGGTAAGAATGTAGAATTTTTAATATTATAAGATTTTCTTTAAGAATATTATTTTGTGTGCCTGAGAACGTTTAGCATTCCATGCTATACACTAAGGTCAAAATATCTGTAATTTTTATCAACATATTAAGTATAATAAAAACGTGTACATTTCACCTTCAAAAACTCAGAAAAATCATTTTCGATCCAGAATGTTCAAGGATCTCTCATTTACCTAGTGTGATGAGGAATCTTAACCTTAATGTGTTCATTATATACAAAACTGTTTACAATTTACCAAGTTACTAGCCCCAAACTGGGAAAACACCATATCTCTTTATTATAAAGAATGCTTTAAAATAATTCGGGATTCGGATTTTGCTTGAGATAAACCTCAGGGAGAACTTTCTCGTGCTGACTTTCCATTTTCCTTAAAACGTTCATATATATATATATATATAGGCCTATTAAATTTCTAAATACGCTCATGAAAACACAAACAGAACAGACGGAAAAATTAAAAAATACAATAACTCAATGTTCTTACTAGCGCATTCAGCTATCCTTGAAACAAGAAACTGTTTTGTTACTTTTAACCGTCAAATGTTCGAATAAAATATATGCGTTAATAATATTTTATTTTATGGATTGTTTCTAACTTTAACACAAGCGAGAGATATCACTACAACTTAACTTTGCCACATTTATTCAAGCTGCTTTTATAGACAGTTATTATTTTCAGTTATAATAAAAAAATGAGAGACAATAAACAACCAGAAAGAAACAGAAACACATTTATATGTATGTTTCTCTTTCTCTTTTTCAGGAAAATCGGGTTTGTTTTATTTCTTTTTAATTTCACGTAAAGCCACACGACGGCTATCGCACGATAACCGTCTCTTATTTAGCAGTATAGGAGTTGAAATAAGACAGCAAGTCATCACCACTCAACGCCATCTGTGGGCAACACTTCTATCAACAAATAGGGGGATTAACCGTCACTGTAAAACGCCCTCACGGCTAAAAGGACGAACATATTTGGTGTGACGGATATTCGAAACCGCGACCCTGATCTAATCACTTGGTCATGCCGGGTCAATAAACAAATACAAGGAAATAACAATAAGCATTATTGTTAATAACTCATCTACTAGCGTATATATACCCTATTTTAGGGTGTGGAAAATTAAAACTTGCTTTCCTCCAGTTTTACTTACGAGGTAATTGAGTTTGTGGAATCTGTACACAGATGAACTAGCCAGGATTTATTACACGTTTTATCCACTTATATTCCTTCTTCAGTTAAATTTACTACAATGGAAACCAGGTAACCAGTTTCTTTTATGAATTCATAAATGTTTGAATTTGTAAATGCTCCTTTACATAAAATTGTATCCAAAAACGTATTTTATTAAATATTCATTAGTATCTTTTTTTTTTCAGAAGCACATAACAAATTAGAAGGCTACACTGACTCTATGTCTTCTTTAAATAAGTAGGACGATATAAAATGTGTTTTATGTTTAATTTATGCACGTGTCTGATGTGTTAAATGTCATAGCTCGTGAATCAAAATATACTGTTTTTAAAGAAACGGTTTATTTACAACAATATTTTATACAATATTTATTCTGTAATTTTATACAATATTTATTCTGTAATTTTATACAGAACATGTGTTATTTGCCTTATCAAAATATTCAAACACTATATCAGTCTAGTTGTTTTGTAGGCAAAGGTTTTAGATTTTTTATCATTTTCAGCATATTATTGAACAATCAGAAAAAAAAGACTTGTATAACATATCCATTTTATTAACGATGGTCTTCTTTAAGTGACTCAATTGTAAGGGTGAAGGCTCAAAACAATAAAAATCGGGTTTTAATACTCGCGGTAATTAGATCACAAATCGTGTATTGTGTAGTTTTTTCTTACAAGCAAATAAATGCTCAAACATAAGTGTAAAACAACAGTTTTAGGTTTTTCTAATCTTTTTCAACCCATTCATGTTCTTTAGAATTACTGTTTCCCTTTTAACTTTCAGACATACTACCTACAGAGGATGGGTCTTCACAATCACGACAAAAATGGCATTAATGGTCTTAACTTCCTGAAATGTTTTATATATAATTTTCTCTTGCAGTTTCGTTTTACTAACTTTATCTCTCTTGCCTTTCTCTGCATTCAGTTGCTTTTCTTTGGTCTACAATACTTGTTTTGTTTTAAAAAAAACTCAATTTTATCTGTCATTATATATTTAAAATTAATCTTTGTAAGTGGTATGTAAAGGATATACATAAATACAAACATACATGTATACGTTATGAGTAAAGATCATAAAAAGAATAATATTTTATGGGAATTACGAATCATTAGTATTAGTAATATTGTTATCCTTATCCTTCAGAGGCCCAGCATGGCCACGTGGTTAGGGTACTCGACTCATAATCCGAGGGTCGCGGATTCAAAGCCCCGTCACATCAAACATGCTCACCCTTGCAGCCGTGAGGGCGTTATAATGTGGCAGTCAATCCCACTATTCGCTGGTAAAAGAGTATCCCAAGAGTTGCCGGTGGGTGGTGGTGACTAGCTGCCTTCCCTCTAGTCTTACACTGCTAAATTAGGGACGGCTAGCGCAGATAGCCCTCGAGTAGCTTTGCGCGAAATTCAAAACAAACAAACAATCAGAACACTTTGTTAGTCTTTCGGCAAGACTCCTTAAATATAACTTTTGAGACATTGAATTTACGAGTGTAACTCATCCCACTTAAATGTTTTAGAATTGTATCATTTGCTTTCATATCTTGTTCTTTCTTTCGTGCTCTTGAAATTATAAAAAGAGTGGACATGGTGTGAAATAGCCAATGTCAAAGTCAGTAAATAAAAAATATGAAAGAAAGTAATTGAAAGATTCACCTCAAAATATAAAATAAGTAGTTATCAAAACAACTCTGAAAACGTTCTACTTTTAAAACACTACGTGAATCTTGAATGTGTGCTAAACTCCTGTTGAAAAATAAATATTATTTTTTAAAATTTTTATGCGCTATTTAATACTTTTACATCAATAATTTAACTCTACTTTTTTTTCTTTGCATTTACAAGCAAAGTAACAGTTGTTGAAGTTTTTCGTTTCTCATTAGAACGGAAGACACGAATGCTGGTTAATGCATAAACAAAATTAAAAGATGGAAGCTTATTTCACTTCTGAGCTCTTTCTAAAAGGACCCCAGTGGTAAAACTGTATGTCTGCGGACTCCCAACGCAAAAAAACTGGTTTCGATACCTATGGTTGGCGGAGCACAGGAAACGCAATGTTTAGCTTTGAACTTAATTCCAAACAAAGTAACATTGCTGCAATATATTGTCTATAACTTTACATAAATATAAACGTACGTTTTGTAATGCAATTCAAAAAAGAAAGCACTGAGAAGCAAAGTTAAAAAGATGTTTCTTTATTGTTATTCGAAATAATTGATTTTTAATAAATCGGTTCATATCTAGTGATACTATATCAACTAAAGAAAAGGGTATATCATGATACATTAACTTATATTTGGCTCTGCCATAAAAAAAAGACCTGTGAAAAAGGACACGATATATAAGATATCTTTAACTTCACATCAAACCAACCAGCGAAGTGGATTAGAATTTACTTATCGAAGAATAGTGGGATTTATCCTTATTTGAATTTCCTATAGCTGAAAAGCTGAGCTTGTTGATTGATGTATATTCAAACTACGTCCCGCAGATTGCGAGTCAAGCGCCCTGTTCATCAGGCCATGTCAAAAACCGATTGGTTTCTTTGGTTTTCGTTGCTGTTTAATTAATTTAAAGCTAGTCACTACCTTAGACTAACACCTTCACATGTCTCTATTTTTACGCAATCTCCTACATATCATTTCATAGTTTAGCAGTTAATTATATATATATATATATTTAACTGAATACCTTCAACCATTAAAAGTAGTCATGAAAGTAAATTATAATGATATTATGACAGATCCCTCTGAATGTGTGGTTGAGTATACAAATTGCATTTGTGAAACACATATTTAAAACTAGAAACGTCTTATGGTAGAACTTCTGATTTCGGAGCTCGTGAACTGGGCTTTAATCCTTGCGATATGATAAAGTATTTCTACACTTTATGTCTTGAGTGCATTATACGTGTGACAGTAAGTCTTTTGGCGTGAAGGATGGATAACATGGTGCTATTGATTGATTAGCTTCCATCTGTCCAATACTTAAAAGTTAAGTACGGTGCATATGACTTAATAGCTTTTCCATTAGAATAAAGTACGAATACCAATGGAAAACAAAATGAAAGAAAATACTTCATTTTATTTGACCAATATTTTAATTTATACACAAATTACTATTGCAATGTGTTAATGTGAACATATGTACATTATACTTACTCAAGAAATTATTTTTTTAGGATCATACTGTTTATATTTACAATAAAGCTGTTTAAGTTATATGCTGCAGTCCCAAATTTTGAACTACTGACCAGAGGAAAAGCAGCTAGTCATCATACTTTTCACTCACCATAAATAAATGTTAACAGATGAACTGCCGCTCTTCGTATGCAACCACAACTTAAAGGTCTGGAAAAAGTATGCTTTATCTCACAAATTCGAACAGCTCACCAATAGAGATCTCTATTACAAGGCTCCCCCTTGCCCTCTTCAGGAAAACATAGAGGAGGCCTACTGTGTAGAGAAATGCTTGAGTTAAATAAACCATAAACTTTATGACACATCTGAAGTATTTTAAGAACATGTTGATTTAAACACAGAGTAACTTTTCATGACGCAAATCACTAGCACGATAAAAAGCATTTCAAATATTCCAATTGAATTTTCCTTTAAAGTTTCTAGATTCAAAAATTATGTGCTACCATATGCCTGCGTCAACTACACGCATAATATGATCATTAGAGAAAGTCAAAACTGTAAAATCACAGGGTAGTTGACTTGGGATCCATTTTTGAACGAATACATGCATTATTAACAAGTAATGTTTCTAATATGTTACTTTTTTGATATAACTCGCTGATTTTCATGATGAAGCACCTGTAAATGAAATCGAAATGCATTAATGTAGTTATTATCCGGTCACTATAGTTACGGGGGGTAGTTAGAAAGTTGAGTAGATGAGTGGTAATATGGAAAAAAAGCATATGATTGTTATAACTGGAGTTCAATCAAAGTGAATTAATTTTACAAGTGACGTACTTCAGGACTTAGACTTAAGATCCTTGATTATTTTATTTAAATCAATGTCGTAGTTGAAGGATTGGCCGATAAATAATTTAAATTTGCAGATGATGATTCAAGTTGGCTGTGAATAGGATGCTGCTGCTTTACAAAATGATTTAGATCATTTATTGAGTTGAGATAAATAAATGGCGAATTCGTTTTAATTATAATAAATGCACGATAATGCATGCGGGTTATCATACATTGTAATATAAGCATAATTGGAATGGGAATAACCTTAATAGTTCCATTAAATGAAAAATATTTTGGTGTAATGGTTGATCAGTTTGTAGCTATCAGTTAGTGTGATGTTGCTAGTAATAGAGCAAATAAGATTTTAGGTTAAAACTATTAAATACAAGAATAAAGAGATTATAATATTATTGCAATGGTTATTGGTTAGGTCGCGTTTAAAGTATTGTGTTCAGTATTGGGTTACTAATCTTAAGAAGGACACTGAAATGCTGGAAAGGGTTCAGAGAAGGGTTATTAAAATGGTGCCTAGGATGAAAGAGATTTTCATACGAGTAGAGGCAAGGATATCTCAAATGGTTTTATCTTGAAAAGAGAAGGTTAGAGGGATCTGATTGTGGTGTTAGAGATTCTAAATGGAACTGATAGTATTCATACATCATCGATTTTCCATACTTAGCATCAAGAGTAGTTTGACTAAGGAACACAAATATAACTTTTGGCAGGGTAACAGTTATTTCTCAGCTAAGAAAGTTTTATGTTTCTAACAGGGTGGTTGACCTTTGAATGTTGTGCAGGCAGTATATATAAGTGTGTTCAAGAGAAAGTTTCATAACTTTTAGTTATTTTGGAGGATGAAATAGCAGAGATGGACCAATTGGTCCCTTTTTCTCCAAAACGCTATATTACAATACTTAAAGTCATTTTTAGGTGACTCTGTCAACTTATAGCTTGAGTAAACAGTTATTACCAGAATAAGAACCGTACACAAATTAGTTGATAAAGTATTTCATGACAGTAAGACATCTTTACACATTATGGTCAAGTGATTAAGGCACTCGACTCGTAATCCGAGGGTTGCAGGTTCGAATTCCTACCACACCAAATATGCTTGCCCTTTCACCGTGGGGGCGTTATAATGTGACGGTCAATCCCACTATTCACTGATAAAAGAGTAGCCCAAGGGTTGGCGGTTGATGGTGATGACTAGCTGCCTTCCCTCTATTTTTGCACTGCTAAATTAAGGATGGCTAGCGCAGATAGCCCTCAAGTAGCTTTGCGCGAAATTGAAAACAAACTTTACACATTATTTTACACACACGTTTAAAGCAAGAATTATAATAATATTAAAATGAGCATGGTAAAAAAATACTCTATTTATGTAACAATTGTAATTAATAGTGGTGTAAGAACATTGCGAAATTACACAAATCTTATATGATTTTGTAAGCGAAATATGAAAGGAAAGACACGATAAAATAAAATTTGCTAAACAATAAAAAAACAACTGGTATTTGTAATTTTCTAACAACGACAATACAAGTCCTTCTTAGAAAATAATGTTATTACTGTTTAAATAATGTACCATATTGATCAGCGGTGTGATCCGTAGTTTAAATGATTAGTTATGTAGACATGACTGAATACATTTTGTCAATTTTAAATGAATCATGTAGTTTAAAGGCTTTAAAGTTTTGCGATCTTAAAGTATCTGTTTTATATTTTATTGATGGGAAGAGCCAACTGACAAATGAAAGTGTGCAAATCACCATGAATGTTAAAATTGGATACATGTGCACCATAGTGTCACCAGCAAAGTGTGAAAGAAATTGGAAACATGGAATATGTAGACAACGCAGACTGTTGTCTAGAATATACTCACAGAAATATTTCTTTATTTGGTCCGCAGAAGTTGTAAAGTAACTGGTGTTTGGAGACGCTTGTTTGTTTTTTGAATTTCAAGCAAAGCTACACGAGGGCTATCTGCGCTAGCCGTCCCTAATTTAGCAGTGTAAGACTAGGGAAAAGACAGCTAGTCATCACCACCCACCGCCAACCCTTGGGCTACTCTTTTACCAACGAATAGTGGGATTGACCGTAACATTATAACGCCCCCACGGTTGAAAGGGCGAGCATGTTTGGTGCGACCGGGATTCGAACCCGCGACCCTCAGGTTACGAGTCGAGTGCCTCAACCACCTGGCCATGCCAACCCTTGGAGATGTTACTACAAGCAATTGTCAAGAATAACACTATTGATGTAAGGTAGAACTGAATGTCAGATGCTAAGGGTGATTCATTCTGCTAACAGAAGGGTACAACATAGCTTGTCTAGAATAATAACGAGGATACGTCCACTAGATAAATAACACGTGGAGCAATATTCAGTTTTTACAGCCGAATAGTGTTTCATTCTGTAGCCAAATAATATATATATGGAGAGAAAGATGTAATCATAACCATTACTATGTTTGTACAGAAACCTTTTCTGCTTTGTTCAATAAAAAATTGCCTGCTAGTGGCTCAATGGTATTTCTGCAGCTCACAGCACTATAAATCGGGTCTTAGTATCAATGGTGGGTATAACACAGATACCTCACTGTGCAAATTAACTCTTAGAGACAAACAGCTACTAAACCAGTAAAAATTAAATTTATATTCTGTACTTCTGATGAGCATAGTTCATCATGTCTTTCGAAAATGAGTTGATAGCCACATGAGTCGTCAAATCCATGCATTTTTTTTTATTATTTCTTGGAAAATTATCCTCTATAAAGTTAACCAAATCGGTGCATAGTAGATTAACCTTTACAAGACAGAATAAAAATGTAGCAAAATCTGAGAAATATATTGTATCCTACTTTTAAATCCAGTGAAGTTTAACAGTAAATAGTGAGCCTTGTCGCACCCAAATCCAGGTTTAGATTCTCTTGGTAAGCACAGCGTAGAAAGATCAAAGTGTAAATTTGTGCTCAACAAGAAACAAACTATTCGTAAATATTGGTCACTATTATTTTAGCTTTGGACTGAGCATCACCAAGTCTTAAGTAACAAAGCTTTGGACTGAGCATCACCAAGTCTTAAGTAACAAATATCTAAGCAAAATAAAATATTTTATTAGTTGAATTTCAATAAGTAAATAAAAACCAAATGTCAGTTTGTTGTGTTTGCATCCACATACAAACTTACGGTCAAATCGTGAGAACTGTAAAATTGACATCATAAACTGCTATTAACATGAAACACGATAGCAAAAAAACATTGAACTAATAATTATATGTTATTAAAATCTACATTTTATTATCAGAAATGATATTTGAATTATTTTTTTTTTATCCATGAGGAACGCTTGGGTGCAGAGTTACATAACTATGAAATAGTCTGAACTGCATGGGCGTAAAACGAACATGCGTAATTGTTATATTACATTCTCAGATTGGAAATAATATTCTCTTTTCAGTGTGAAAAGATCTCCAAACCTTTAAATTTTAGCATTACTTATTAAACCATAAATTATTATAATATAGACGGATCCTTAGTCTTTAGTTCTCCCAACTATAAACAATAAATTGCAAAATTTACTTTGAAAACAATAATTCTATACATTTATAATGAAGGTAATTCAGCAACTAATTTTTTAATTATTTATAAATCTTACTCTGAAAATCTTCCATTATTAACTTATATTTTAATTGCGAAGTGTCCCATCTTTTTTTCAAGTTTACAGGTTGGAAATTGCTAGAGGAAATGTTTTTTTTTTTTTTTGTGGAAACGTGCTTCAGTCACGTTTGAAGAATTCGCTTCTCTTATAGATTGTTGTGATTAAGAGGCCCTAACAAGCTGTCACAGCAGGTTTCACCGAGTTTGCTAGCTGTTGAATGAGGGTGAAACTCATTAGTGCATCTTCTAAAGTATTGTTATTGTTTCCTTTCGGGGAGTCTGAATGACTACTAACAGGTTCTTCAAAGCACAGAACCGATTCTAAACAGCGGAAAATGTTTAGTTGTGTGACTTAAGTACAAGAGAAAAAGAACAACAAAAATGTTGAGACTTTTGTTTTTACAACTTAAAGCAACGAATGTGAACATCCAGTCAACTGTTTTATCGCCCTAGAACATTTTATACAACAGACGTGCAAGAGACGATAAGATATCCTAAGGAAAGTATATGATATAATTTATTCAAGTATTACTCGCATCGCTTGGTAATGATAAATTTCCATTGTTTGTAACATCAAATAACAAGATACAGTAAGTAATAACATTTTATATACCTTTGTATATGTGTGTGTGTAGATATTATTAGTAAATATTAAAAGCATTTAAATAGAATAGTTAATATTTTCAAAACGAGACCCAAAACTTGAGCGCTTTTGAACAGTTTGCTATATTCTTTTTCACGAAAATAAAAGATTGTGTTCAGTAAGTGTGATGAAATATATATTGGATCGAATTTCGATATCACGTAAACCGGATGTTCAATATAAGTTGGCATTGAGAACTAGCAAAACATAACCTAGAGTTCCTTGTATCAGGTTGAGTTTTGTGTAAAATTCATAATAGTTGTAAGAATTGTTAATTAATTTATATAAAGATAAAATCAAAATAAACAAAGAAATAAAATTAAATAATATGAAAAGCCGGTGGGAAAAGAATAATGTAGTTCAATCTGTAAAAATCAAATCAAAATATATAGAGAGAGGTTTTTAAGGGAGAATAATACTTATAACGTAAAGTAGGTTTAATCATGAATTTAGTTTTGAAATATTTTCAAAAGAGACACCATAATGTTATCGACATTTGATAACCATCTCTGACATCTATGAAGAGCCCCATCTTACATTCAACATTTCAGTTTTGAAGTATTGTGATTGTGTGAGAAATCTTTATAAGAACTAATATGAATAGTTAAGATAGTTTCTGGCAGAATTTTTTTCAATATATATGTTAAAATGGTGTACTGCATCATTACTATGATTTGTGTTAGTTCTTAAATCCAATACGGCTAGAAGTTCTCAAAATTTAAATAAAAGTATTATTCAAACTTTCCTTTATAATAAGAACGAAGACTCTTCAGGAATCGACCCACTTGACTGACAATCAGTAGAAGCAGTTTGTCTTTCTACTATCAAGGCAAGATGTGGAAAAGCTGTGATGATATTACACTTGTCTATGTTACCGGTCAAAATAATTGTTGCACTCAGGAAACTTTTGACACAGAGATATAAGGTTCGTACTCAAAAGAATCTCCAGAATAATGCTCAACCCCACCTGAAAGATAGCAGTTGCAATCATTATGTTCTTGTTATGTGTATTATATTTATCACGGACGAGTCTCCGATTTATTATGTTACATATTATGATTGCAAAAGGCCGGAAATTTTAATATCAATTCCAAAGTTAATTGAATGTCAATATGTATCAGATTTATGATGTTTATCAACACGAAACACATATTTCTTTCTTAACACGAATATATCTTAATATACAAACAACAATACAATTTATAATAACGATCATTACAAATAATTATTTATATACAAAACTTTTACAAACTCAGAGACAATATTCAATCTTCTATATTATCTAAAACTGAATATTTTCCAACAACCCAGGTTCACGACAAAAGAATTAATTGTTGGATGACGGCTAGCTAGCTTAAAGCCCAAGTAAGTTTTAACCAAAAATATCTAATGTCCTCGTAGAAATGCCAACATCCAACGTTAATTCACTGAAGTTAAATGGTTTATACTGTTCGAAATCTATAAGTGTTCCTTGTAAGATATCTGTACTTTTCCGATTAATAAGCGTTTGCCATAATTATTAAGCTGTCTCTCCATGCGCTGCGATTTGTAAACATTAAGGGGAGGTTATAGAAAGCCCAATTAACAATAATACTGCCATTCACTAGTATTTAACATATATCATATAAGGTTTATTCTTACGCTCAAGCCCCCCGCTAGTACAGCGGTATGTCTCCGGATTTACAACCCTACAATCAGGGGTTCGATTTCCCTCGGTGGGCTCAGCAGATAGCCTAATGTGGCTTTGCTATAAGAAAAACAAACACACACTTACGCTCGAGAATCTTCTACAAATGTAGAAAACAGGCAGGACTTGCACGATACATATTTAACGATATAAGTTATGTTCATTTTTAAATATATATTAAGCTGAAACAAACATAGATATTAAAATGATTTTAAATCCGTTACACTAGTTACTAACAACTTCTTTATCTGGTGCTCTTACTGTGGGCAATATATTGCCTGAGCTGTGAAAAGTTTGCTTTAATTTGTCCTAATAGATCATTATCATTTATGATGCAGTTTACAAGAATTATCTCTTTTCCGATTTTTCCAGGGTTTGAATCAGAAAAGATGAAACTTTTGCAATAACATCAATACTAAATTGTTTATGTAATTTGGCTTACAAAGTATTATAAACATTCCTTAAAGACTTGCAAGCTTATACTAAACTTACTGTAATGCTCACCTCTTGAAAAATGAGTAATAATGTACATCTTTCGAGGTCCTGTATTTTCAGTTTACCTCTTCTGGGAACTGAATATACACTCACGTGTTTATCGACCTATGAAGAGGAGGAAAGTCCTAATAAACCAAAGGAAATTATAAAGTTAAGGTGACTTTAAAAACTCGGAACTCTTAAAATAATTCACATTTCAAGTACACATAGTGATCGACTTGAAAGTTTCATTCAAGCTATTTGTAATTATGTTAATACACGTTTTGTTTCATTTTTCAAATAGTTGATGCTGTAGTTTCTCCAGATGTTCCAAATAGTGACTCTGTCTTCACAGTGATCTCTTCTGCGCCTTGTTGATTAGAAAACTCAACATTAGATATTGCTTAAACCAACAGTTACATCAGAAGATAGAGCTTTTGTATTTCAATCTCATTTACTAAGTTAGTAAACCTTTGATATGAGATTGTTTGAAAGTTTTGAAGATGCATTTCGTTTTTACAGTATTTCTTGTACAATATGTAGTGTCTGTACAGTTTTGCAAAGTTTTATTATTCAGATACACTAATTTTCAACAGGTAAGCTATAAGTATTCCACAACAAATAGAACGTTCAGTAAATATGTTTTGCAAAGAATCAATAAGAAACGGACACCAAAACAAAAGACCCATGTAATAAAGCAAATAATAAAATTGAGAGGTCTTATTTACTTTTTGTTTGTTGTTACGTTTAATGATATATATAATTGACGGTATCGAAACCTGATTTTATTTGTTGTTAATTCTATGAGTTACGAATTAGCTAGTAAGGGGATGTTGCAAAAAGATGGCATTCGTGTCTTGCTATGCTAATTCGTTTCAGTTAATGGTATACAGAAAAATTACACAATGTTGTTTTAATGTATCTGAATATATCTCGCAAAATATATATATTGCTTTCTAGTTATGAAAAGATCAAGTGTAACACACTCGTAGCTGTAAAAGTGACATTTCTGGTTTCCACCTAAATATGCGTAGAAAATTAAATATTTGATTTTCTTATTTCTTTTGATTGAAAATTCATTTCGTGTTAGAATATTTTATATTATTTTTCAAACTTCACTTTTCATACCCCCTTCTAATGGCACAGCGGAATGTGTGTGAATTTAAAACGCTAGAAACCAGGTTTCGATACCCGTAGTATGTTGAACACAAATATACCATACATAGGTTTGTGGTTAACATCAAACAAACTTTTTCTACCTTCTACAATTTAAGAATTTAACAGCCAAATGCTGCAATTTTTCTGGAATTGTGTGTCGTATCTAAAATCCGTTGGTTTATTGCAGTGTTACAATATTAAAATGTATCTCTGTTATAAGAAAAAAAACAGCCCATAGGTGTCTCAACCGTGAGCTTGAGGGCACATAGTTCTAACGTTCAGAGTTTGATTCATTTGGTTGGCACTACACAGATAGCCCACTCTGTAGTTTTGTGTTAACAAAAAGCAAATAACAGGTGTTATCAACAGGTTTATTCACGTTATCATATGATATTTGATATCCTTTTGACATAGCTGTGAGTCTTGCCAGTTTGAAAATTCTTCCTCTTATTGTACGAAACTTTGCGACACTCAAACCACGACTTTGTCTACAATGTTTGTAAAGATACTGACGATTGACTACACTAGTAGAATAGGTACTATTTTGGTTTTAAAAATACTTCGTTCAGAACTTTTTCTTTCCACTCACTTCGTTACATGACATGGTTATGTTAAAATATATTATAGTAGAGATGATTTACTACATGTTAGACGTAATCAGAAGGATCAAAATACTGAAAAAGATTTCTGACGTGAATAAACATGTTAAGCCTCTTGAACCAGTGCCTGGTATATAAGAACTGATATAATCAGAACTTATAGGAGTCTATGGTTACATAACAACAATTTAAGATCACACCATAAATTCAGGAAAGACAAATTTGGTTTACAAAACTACGTGGAACTACGACTTGTCATTACATTTCAGAACAAGGTGGATTTGTATAGCCTGACAATAAAGTAGCTGCCACAGGCAGTGTTAAAATTATATATTCACTCTGAAACGGAAAAGCTTTGAAAACTATGTATGTGTATAAAGAAAACAAAACTAATTTCACATGAAACATTTAGTAAATAAATCATCAGTTGTTACATTGCTGTTCAAAATGGCAAATGATTGAAAATAATCTGTAGAATCTAATACATTCAAGCTTTCAGAACCTTTAAAACTCATATATGAGAAAAAGAATGTTTGTTTAGTTTGATTAGAATCAAACACAAAGCTACACAATGGGCTATTTGTGATCTGCCCACCACAGGTATCGAAACCCGGATTTTAGCATTGTAAATCCGCAGACATACCGCTGAGGCACTGAGGGACGAAAAAAAGATATTTTGATGAAAAAACAACAAAACGAATTTTTGTTTTCACAAATCTGAAAACACAAATGAATGATTAACATCGCTGTGCAGGGAAAGAAGTTAATTATATAGTCAAGGCTTTGGCTAAATTATCATATAACAATATATATCATATATCATATAACATATAACTTTCCTTAACAAAAGTTTAAATCTGGCTTTGTTTTTAAGGTTTTTTCACGCTATAACTTCGTTTGTTTTTCTACTCACTTATAATTTACTGATGCTAAGAATGCTTATAAAGTCTTACTATATAGCAGAAATAAATGTATAAAATTTTTACTTGCTGGTTATTGTGGATATTATGAATTTATCAAATGGTCGTTCAGCAACATGTTAATTTAGCTCAACTCCGCCCTGAGACTTAACTCCCCAGTTGAGACAGCGCTAAGTCTACGGAATTATAATGTTAAAATGCAGGGCTCAAATCCAATAGACACAGCAGGAAACTCCATGTGGTTCTACTCAAAAAACGAAACAAAAATAAGATTTAAACTTTGTGTTGAAAACTCGTTTTATTTTCATATACAGATTTCAGACGTTAAATTTCAGATGTTTAAAAAAACGTGACGCTTGACTCTTTTACCCAAAGACTCAAGTAAATATTAATCATTCACTGATAATTAGATGCACGGAGTAACCATAAATACTAATAAATCTACTAAATAAGAAAAAAAACTGATGTGAAATATTATGACTTAATATAAAAACATTAAGACATTTACCTTGTCTCAAATAAACAGTGCTATTTGATAAATTTGCCCATTCACAAATAGACAATAGACAAACATCACTGTTTATGTGTAACAAAAGATATCGAATAAACATCCTGTTAAGCAAATAGAGGTACTCACGATAATTGAGGTGCTGGTAATTAAATGTATGAATCTTCTAGGTTTAGGATCGAACAAAGTACCACCGGAGGAATTTTAACAACTGAGCTGAAGGAATAACAATTTAATATTGCATTTTAAGGCCCTCTTTAACAACCATTCAGTAAATATAACTGTTCACAGCTGTAATATCACAATACAAGTATTAGTATCATGACACTATTAAAACAGATAATACCAGTTGCACATACTTCATGAAATCGATATCTTAAAACGAAAATAGGTATATAAAATTACGTAGTGTGTAAAATGCGGATTGTATGAAGTTTAGAACAGAAAATATGAAACAGTTGGACCAGAATTTAGACTAATATCAAATTATTTGCGAAAAAAGAAACACAATGTATTTTTTACCTTAAGACTGACCATATCTAAAATGAAGACTTACCATATCTAAAATGGTTTCGTTGATGTTAACAAGCAGATATCAGGTTCTGGATTTGTAGTTATAATAGTATGCTTAATACCTTATTTTATTACAGGAAATCTCAAACAGTTGAATATTATAATGATAAACAAATACAACTGAATTTGTCAAAATGTTCTCACAGTGAAAATTATTTCAAAATTCCACCAAACGAATAAGTTATAACGTGCATGTATCCCATTCTCAAACTTCCAGAAATCCCTAGCACTTTTGGTTTTATAAAAAAAAACAACAACTATATCTGTTGTAGTATTAATGACATTAATTTACTTTAAATGGTGTTGTCTTTTTGCCGTGCTATTGCTTAAAATAAGATTTAAGCGTAGAAGAAACAACTTGTTTGACAACGTTCGTAGACAACATATGCTTTAGACGTTTTCGAACGACCATGAGAAATTTTTATCACCTCGAAACGTTCTAATTCATGGAGGTTTTATTCTGTGTAATTTTTCCATTTCGATATTTTTCGTCTGCGTTGCTCTGCAAAAATTCTTAGTTCATTGGCATGTTTTTCTATGTTGTTCTGACGTATCTTTTGTGACACATAACATTAAGTGTTTTGCTCGTTAAGTCATTTTGTTTTTGTTAAATGAAGTTCCAGTTTGAAACTGCTATTGAGCTGGCGTGCGAGGTGCCCCCCAGTGGCTCAGCGGTATATCTGCGAACTTACAACGCTAAAAACCAGGTTTCGATACCCGTGGTAGGCAGAGCACTGATAGCCCATTGTGTAGCTTTGTGCTTAACTCAAAACAACAACAACGACAACAGCGTTCGAGGTACCCCCCAGTGGCTCAGCGGTATGTCTGCGAACTTACAACAACAATAACAACAGCGTGCGAGGTGCCCCCAGTGGCTCAGCGGTATGTCTGCGGACTCACAACAACAATAACGTGCGAGGTGCTTTCCTCTAATTCACTTACACGTTATTTCGTTGAACGTACTTTCTAATTATTTTTTGTCTGAACGGAAATAAAACCTGAATATTGTTTTATAGGATCCTGTGTGAATCCACTTGCTTCCTATGCAACACGTCATCAAAAAACACATCTTGCTTATCTAGATTGACTCACCCCTAAGTCAGTTATTCCATAACAAGGAATACTAAAGAATTTACAGGTATGTCTCATATAAGATTAAAAATAATACTATCAACAGACTGCTGAATAAAATATCGAGTATGTGAAGCTTCTTTTGCATCATACATACTTTCATATATATATATATATATGTATTAAATTTAATATCTACTGCAGTTAATTATCCATCTGTGTAAATAGGTAAAGGTGTGTTAAAATGTTACCTTCTATCAGCTTTGATAGTTACAATGCAATATTGACTGTTACAGTTTGTTTTTTATAATTATTAGCTATCTTTTAATTACGTTTATAAATGCATTCTGTAAAATATATTATTACTATATTTCAAATATTGTTTTTTTACGTTTCGTATTTTATATTTATTTACTTAATTTATTACATAAAATTGTTTCAAATATATAATAATATTATAATATTTGAAAAATTGAATGGAAATATTTCTACAAGAATCTTAAGGCATTTAAAACGTGTTAACTAATAGTAACTACATTGTTACACCTGTTTTACAAATGTTACGTATATAATAAGTATGTAATATGAAATACATATGTTATTAAAATAGACAGCCAGGGTTATTACTCACTGCTCATGTTACTCCCATTATCAACCATACCATTCTCAGAAAATCGATTTTTTTTATTTGTTTTTTCATATCGAGTTATTGTTATACTATAATTGAATTTTGGAAATTCAAGCTCATATTTACTTATATTAAAGATACATAGTCTAAGCTGCTTCTAGAATTATACTCATTTAAAAAAAAATTAAAGAAGCCCAAATTTCGGTTATATATAATACACTACAATAACCAATGCTAACTTATAGAAATGACCAATTATATCATACATATTTGAAATCTCTCGGTAACCTTGTTATGCATCATTTTATGACAAGCTAAACAAAAGAAAGTTCACTTAAACATAGAGATTTTTTTGTTCTAAAAGCTGCAGTGCAGATTTTGTTTATAATTATAAAAAAGATTGAGACATGTTTAAGACAGAGCAAACTTCGTTAATTAAGTCTTATTTGAATACTGTCTAATTATACGGTTGGTAATTAAATACCTTTCGAATCATAATGATTATACAACATACATGCAGACAAGAAAATCAATCTAAATGATCTTTACAAACATTTGAAAGGCAGAATCTATTCAACTGAACTTATGAGACATATTTAGAAAAAAAGAGTTATTTTAAACACAGTCGTGCTGAATTTTTTAGTGTATTATGGACAGGCATACAACTATCGTTCTATTTCTCTTAGATTCATCCAGTTATAATGATAAAATGAATCGTTTTCCTGTTGTTGATGAAAAGCATAATTAATTATGGGATAAAATATTTTATCTTCTTCCTAAAACAATGCATAACTTATAAAATAAAGAAAACATACTATGAATAAATACATGCTTCTATTGTTGTTTTGAATTAAGCACAAAACTACACAATGGGCTATCTGTGCTTTGCCACAGGGGGGGCAC
Organism: Tachypleus tridentatus; assembly: GCF_004210375.1. Taxonomy (NCBI): domain Eukaryota; kingdom Metazoa; phylum Arthropoda; class Merostomata; order Xiphosura; family Limulidae; genus Tachypleus; species Tachypleus tridentatus. Next base: position 18,986,557 of record NC_134829.1, read on the forward strand.
ATATATGCTTCTATAGTATATTATTGAATTTTATATAGAAAATACGAGTGTACTCTATATAGAGACATAACATCTGAAACTTTATTTCATCAAAATACAGTATGATTCGTTTTTCTGACATAAGTATGTGTGGTTTTCTCATAACAAAGGCATATCGGATTATCTGCCGAGCCCACCGAGGGGAATTGAACTCTTGAATTTAGTGTTGTAATTCCCTGGACATACGGCTGTACTAGCGGGTGGCTTTCTGATATAAGTTATTTTACACAATTTCTCGAAATCGTATATGGCTCTTCGTAAAATTAACAACGCAGAAGAGAAGGTTTATGTTAAAATGTTCAGCATGAAGCGACATTCACGTTAGTTTCTATATTTACATCAACATCTTCGTTCAGTTTTATATTTGAATCAACACTCTTTAAAATAAATGTTTTAATTCGATTTTTTGTAACGTCTTTACTGCACTGAAAATATTCTGCTTTTCAACAGAAACAATATTGAAACAAGGATCATATTCTAAAACTGCTTATCAGTGTAAACAGAAGCTAGTTTTGTTAACAGATGTGTTTTATTTTACATATGTTTTTAAGGAAGTATTATTTGGGTGGAAGATAGAGTAAATGACTAAAACCTATCAGTTGTTTTGTAAAATACGTATCTAAGAGAACTAAGTTGCTATCCCTAGATAAAGTGACTTTTGATGCCTCTAACTCATTGATATAACTCGGTATTATAAGTTTGAGTCTTATCAACAGTTTCAACATCAAAGGTAATCCCAATGTAAGTATGTATTCCAGTTTTTGTGTTCTCTGTTCAATTTACTAAATGAAAACGCCAATGAAGTTTAGCTTTGATTTTCATAATTAAAATTCAAGTTTATTTCTAGAACCTATTGTTCTGGGTTAGTATTTTAATTTAGAGATTTGAATTATTGCTATAGGAATCTTTACATGATTTAATAATGATATGTGATGTCTAGAAACGTCTTTAGTGGAAAATAGTGTAATAATTCTTAAATTACATTTTATCGAACATTGTAAAAAAAACAACTCTTTAACCATAGAATCCGTTACAATAGTTATTTCAAGAATGGGATTATTTTGATGAAAATAAAATGAAATTTAGACTAAACTTTAAGATGACGAAACTTTGTCAAAATGATATAAAATATTTTGGAAATGATGAAATAGTAGAAAGATAAAGTAAGGAAACAATCCAAGAGAAGATCGAGAATAAAAAGTCAGATAATTAGAAAAAAATAACGGAAAAGTAAAAAAGTGAAGAACAAATTTACTCAAAATTATAAAAATAACAACAAAATTAAAAATTCGAAAGACGAAAAGAAGAGAAAGGCAGAAAATTAAATAAGGTCAAAAGGTAAGCTAAAATAAGAATTAAAAGAAAGAGACATGAGAGTAAACAAAATTAAGATCATAAATAATTTTAATGAACGAAAAGAACGAAGAAAGGTTACAGCAGCAAAATGGAAAAAAATACAAGAAAACATCTTGCAGAAAGAAGGTAATGAAATACAAAACGGTATCATTTACGTGCAGAGGGATTATAGTTGCAAACCAGTGAGGCACAAAAGAACAATATTAATAGAATATCTGCAAACATTTACATTTGTAAACATGATAATAAAACTAGCCACACTTCCCACCACACTGCTAGAAAATATCAACTATAAAAACTATTATATATGTATTAAATACGAAAGAGAAGAACTAATCTGGTCTTAACCAGTCAACATTATTGATGAGCCATTTATGTCTGTAGAAATTTCGTTGATTTCCCAAATATATCATTACTTATTTCAGTTTCAGAGAGTAAATGGTCATTTCAATAAAATCACCTAACTTTGAAACCAACATATTATAAGGACAAGATACAATAAGAATATCTTACTTATTTTGAAATAATTTCCAAAATGAATGCCTGTTTTGAATAACTATCTTTTAAAACAATTAACAGTCTTCTAGCTGAGGGCCAAAATATACACCAATCATTAGTAAATGCCTTATTGAACAGATTTAGAGTGAAACAGAAAATGACAGCTTCAAAATCAATGGTTAGGAACAAACTAAGAAGGATTTACAATATTGCTCAAATGGAAAAAGGATTGTTATATTATCTTCCTTGGATGCTCCACGTAAAATGATAAATTTTTGGCACATGTCCAACTCATAGATGTTATAGAACAAGGGAATATGTGAAGAAGATAAATCTTTTACAATGTTGTCGCTTAATTACTGAGTTATAGAATGTGTTGGACAGACAACTTTGAGCTATGCTATAAATTTAAGAGAAAACTTCAGAAGTAAGTAACTGTTAAGTTTGATTTTTCATTTAGGCCTACCAATGAACGTAGCAATTAGTAAGTTATAAAATAAATAGAGAACTCATTACAAATAAAAGGAATGGAATTCATAATAACTTTACTGAATAATGAAATAGAACCAGCGAATAATAAAAACCGTTTCATCGTTATTGTTATTGTTGGTCTTAATATGATATAATGTCTGATAGAAACCAGCCTAAAAATCATGCTTCACTAGCTTGCGGTGTTATATATCAACAAGTTGAGGTACCAATCCTTAGTGCAGGCTATAAACGTAAAAGTATGTTGGGGTGGATACCATGATAAGTAACTCAAAAAATCCTAACTTTTACACAGCTAATTTATAACATAACGTATTATGACAATATTCATTACCTAACCAATTTTTTATATAATCTTTAAAAGCTCAATGTGTATATATTTAAAACATAGTACTTTGCATGATCATGAATACTTTGTACGAAGTGCCTAAAATAGTGACGTTAGGGGTTATTTCTGTTACCCTGTTAAAGCTTTTAATCTCCTCCACAGTGTCACTGGCTACAAAAGTATCAACCAAAGTTTGAAGGTCATGGGTCAAAGTAAGAAGTGGTTATAACTCAAGAAAGAGCTCTTTATACAAGCCTTATGATTACTATTGGAGTGGAAACTTCAGCTGAGTTTATGTAGTACTGCAATAGTGATTGGCCCCGCGAGCTAGGAGTAGTCAGATAACGGCCAAAAGACAGACACATATAAAAATGAATAAAAACCCTATAATCCGAGCGCTTTCGAAAGGTGGGTCTTTCTTCTTCAGGGGTAAATTAGGACACATATTTTTTTCGTGATTTATATACTTAATATTTGTTTATATAATAGCACCTTAATAAAATTTTAAACACTTACTGACGACTGCATTGAAGAATAGCTCTAATCAAATTTTAGATTCAATTCATTGATAAGCATTCTAGCTTTGTAGGAAAGGATAAATAATGTTACAGTACTGCGCGCCTCACAACGTGACAAGTCACATTAACCTACGTTCCCAATCTTTAACGAGACTTTCTAAATTATACATAAAATTTCCTTATTTAGAAAACGAATCCAAAAAAAATTGAAGAAAGACATAAGCATAGAATAACTATTATGTCTACAGAAATTCAAGAATAGGATTAGTATAGCAAGCGTAAAAAGTGCAAGAAAACAGATGCGCGTTTGGGATCATTGTCTTCTTGGAAAACGAATTCACTGCATAAAAAGTTTAGTTGGATAATAATCTGTTTATGCATGCTAGTAATAAGGTCTTCAACACATTGGCTAATATGGAGCCTATACTTTTATTTGTAACCAGCATGACTAATTTCAGTTGTCTTATGTGTGCAAAGTTCATAAATAGGACATAATAACAGGTAGGCAAAAGACTAATTATAAAGTTGCATTGATTAGTACAGATTGTACCTAAAGAAGACAAACCAATTTTTGTTGAAACGTCTTGTATGTTCCACCGTCAATAATTTTTTGTTTATGCTTGCCTATTATTATATTAGCAAAATATGTTTCGTTACTCATGTATCAATGGTATAAAGCACTAAGAAGCAAATGTGTTTGCTAAGCTCAAAATAGAACGACAGAATCTAAAACATCTACGTTTCCTGTTGAACTATAAAACCTCCAGGACATTCACTTTTTTATTCAATCAAATGTTTTAGAACATCTGACCTTCACCTAATCCTGTCAACCGCTGAAATCATATCCATCACTTTTAGTCCTTATGTTTTGTCTTTGTAACTATATATAAACTCTATATTTCCTAGTACAGAACATACTCGAAGAAGACAGTGTGAGGCTTCAATGAAATATATACTGTATTCCATCATTAATAAAACTCTTACGCTTACAGATTATTATTTTCCTACCTATTATTGTATTAGTATAGCGTGCTTCTTTACTCAGATATAAATTTGGGAACGTATATTACATGCTTAAGTTCTTGTGAGTAGTTTTTGTTTTAATGGCATCATGAGGATATTTGATACATGTTTCCAGCCGTATTGATTTAATACCTAACTTTCTAGATTACATAGAATCATAATGTAGAGATAACACTCTAAAAATAGCTAAACGATGGAAAATACTGAAGTACTAAAATAGCCCAGGAACCCCCTTATACCTGCCATGGTAAGTTATTGCCAGCACACAAAACATCCATTAAGTCTAGTTACCATTACTTCAGAAGCCCATGGTAAGTTATTGCCAGCACACAAAACATCCATTAAGTCTTGTTACCATTACTTCAGAAGCCCATGGTAAGTTATTGCCAGCACACAAAACATCCATTAAGTCTTGTTACCATTACTTCAGAAGCCCATGGTAAGTTATTGCCAGCACACAAAACATCCATTAAGTCTTGTTACCACTACTTCAGAAGCCCATGGTAAGTTATTGCCAGCACACAAAACATCCATTAAATCTTGTTACCATAACTTCAGAAGCCCATGGTAAGTTATTGCCAGCACATAAAACATCCATTAAGTCTTGTTACCATAACTTTAGAAGCCCATGGTAAGTTATTGCCAGCACACAAAACATCCATTAAATCTTGTTACCATAACTTTAGAAGCCCATGGTAAGTTATTGCCAGCACACAAAACATCCATTAAATCTTGTTACCATAACTTTAGAAGCCCATGGTAAGTTATTGCCAGCACACAAAACATCCATTAAATCTTGCTACTATTTCAGAAGCATTATCTTGTATACCATGGAGATATCAGTAAAATGAAATAATATCACGTGTAGCAGCTAAAATGTCAGGGAAAAATCCATAACCAAGGTAGGGAAAATATCATTAAAGGAGCCAGATGTTTATTAAAAAAGAAAAACATTGGGAAGTAAATTACAATGACAACTTCTAGTAGTTCTGCAGTATAACAACAGGGAACAGTTGGAAACTTCTAGTAGTTCTGCGGTATAACAACAGGGAACAGTTGGAATACAGACGAAAAAAAGTGTGTAAAGTAAAAAAAAAAAACCTACATTAAAAGCTTCACAAACTATTTATATTTTCTAAAGAATGTAGATTAGCAGTTCTTCAACACAAAATTAGACGCAAAAACTAATAAACGTTGACAGGCAAATACATCATTACTTATCGTTCGTTTTAAATTCACTTCTACACATAATTATTTCAGTAGACAATAAATAAATATAAACAAGCATAGCCGGTTGTGTGTAGCTGTTTTATGCAGTATGCCGTAACATCTTATTTCAATCGTAACAGTTTTTGAAATTTGTTAGCTATTTAGGTGTAAGCACACTTTTCACATAACATATGGTCAAGAAAGTTTTTTAAGCTTAGTTTGTTTTCAATTTCGCGCAAATCTACACGAGGGCTATATGCGCTAGCCGTCCTTAATTTAGCAGTGTAAAATTAGAGGGAAGATAACTAGTCATCACCACCCACCGCCAACTCTTGGGCTACTCTTTAACCAACGGATAGTAGGATTTACCGTCACTTTATAACTTTCAGCCCCCACGGCTGAAAGGCATGTTTAGTGCGACGGTGCTTCGAACCCGCGACTCTCGGATTACGAGTCGAGTGTCTAAACCACCTGGCTATGCCGGACCACGTTTTTAAGTCCTTATCATTCTAGCTACATATTTTTCATTGTTATTCCACTGAGATAACACCAGGTGTGCCGATGGGAGAAATAATATATAACCACATTCCGTGCAAAAAGCAGACAAATTTTTTCTACTTTAGCATGAGTAATATTTCTCTAATTTTCAGAGTAATATTTCTCTAATTTTCAGAGTAATATTTCTCTAATTTTCAAAGTAATATTTTTCTAATTTTCAGAGTAATATTTCTCTAATTTTCAGAGTAATATTTCTCTAATTTTCAGAGTAATATTTCTCTAAGTTTCAGAGTAATATTTCTCTAATTTTCAGAGTAATATTTCTCTAATTTTCAAAAGGGAATGATTACACAGGCCTCTGATGGTTTTATTGTCTTGAAATTTTTACATGTTATGCAGTTCTTTCTGTACGCTGAATCCGAAAGTGATATCCATTTTTTACAATCACGTACAGATTTTTCCCAAATTGTCATATGTACTTTTCATAAGTGGATCATTTTCATTGAAGTCGGGTCACATTTGTTATGTTTAAAATGTTGAAAACCACTGGTTATAGATTTTTTTAGAACAATCGCGACTTGAGAATCTTTCTAATCTCACTAGAGCCCACGAGAAACACACCGTTAATGTATAAATTTTTGGTTAACAGATAGAATAATATGTTATTTCTGGATAGTATTTGTTTGTGCGTGCACTCTAACGTTATCATTTTGTTCCCAGTTTTATTTATTTGTTGTTATGTAAATTCATTGTGTAAATGACGAACACATATTCTGTTATGTTTGTGACAAATGTGTTTTAAGTAAAAGTTTTTTCTTCTAGATTAAAAGAAAAAACATTCTTACATGATAAAAAAATGAATATTATTTTTAAAATCTATGTACTGGAGTTATGGAAAATCTGTTATTAAAATCAAAAACAACTTCTATTATGAAGTATAAATTCGTAAACGCGTGTTATTTATGTGGGCTGGGCTGGTCACACTGGGTAAACCAATATTATTGTTCTCATTTAATAGTATTATGCTTATTCAGTCTGGAACGATAATTTAACCAAGACAATCTAGATAGAAAGTATTCAGATCAAGTAAGAACGATCATCTGTCACATGATGTACTCTATGCTTATGTTCGAATAAAGTTTATTCGTTGTATTGGCACCAAGTCGAATTCAGTTTCTTTCTTTATTTCTCATGAACTCAGTTACTCTGAATTATTTTATAATAAATAACTTGCCCAAATGTATTTTTACTCTGCAGGTTTATCTTTGCACTCGATGAGAAATCCAGCAAATACCTCACATGAGTAAGAAAGATGAATATAAAGCAGGAAAGAAACATCTAGTATGTTCTATCATAAATAAAATTATTCTTCATGCTTATAAATTGTTCTTTGCTTGCTCGTTATTATATCAACATAACTTGTTTTGCTATTTAAATATCAATGTTCTCATGGGCCAAGAAGGAAACGCAAAATTAGTGACCAAGAAATTGAAAACATATCATGCAGAACTACAAGAAAAAATAATATTCATATGATGGTCTATGTATTTTTCAAGACACCATAATATCAGTTAAAATAAATAGCATGCACCTACAAGGTATATTTCTGTCACACACTGAATATAGGAAAGCGCGAAGTCTTGAAATACTTTACACTTCTAAAATGCTATCATGTATTAACAAATAGATATTCAAAATTAGTGAATGAAAAGGTGTTGGATCATGCATCTTATATTTTGAGTTGCTGAAATATGAATTTTTCAAATGAAGTGTGTGTGGGAGGAGGATTATGATTGGATAATCCCGATGTTTACACTTTTTATTGATTTTAAAAAGATGGCCAAGTATATGAGCCATGATCAAGCCACTCAGTTTTAAAGTCGTGCTAAACAGCAACAGGTTTGGTTTGGTTTGTTTTGCATTTTGAGCAAAGCTATTCAAGGGCTATCTGCGTTAGCCCTCCCTTATTTTGCAGTGTAAGACTAAAGGGAAGGCAACTAGTCATCTCCACCCACCGGCATCTCTTGGGCTACTCTTTTACCAACGAATAATGGGATTGAGTGTCACATTATAACGCTTCCACGGCTGAAAGGGCGAGCATGTTTGATGTGACGGGGATTCGAACTCACACTCTTAGATTACGAGTCGAGTGCCTTAACAAAAATAGGAGGAAATGTACAATGTAACAAGAACTTTCCTCACAAATATAGACAGGTAATAAATATGGTAGAAACAAGAACCTACAATTAAATTATAGGAGCCCTAAGAATAAGTAATTGTAAATAAACGATCAGTGAGCTAGCTATATTTGTTATATGTTATCATAGAAATTCCGTATACAAAGTAAATAACATCAAGCTTTACCAAGGCAGGACACATTAATTTTATGTTATCATATACTTATCTACACACGATTGCCACATACTCTTCTAAATGTCTTGTATTACTTTCCAAAATTCAACCAATCTGAGTAGTTGCTATTTGACCTCGGCTTATATAGAAGTTTATACTTTTATAAGAGTATTCATATTTGAATTTGTACGAGGGTAATTCATGGTTACAGGTGTTGCACTAGCTACTTTTTTAAGTTCAGGTATAATTTTACTACATATGTTGTATGCTTGTGACAATTACATTCTTGGAAGACGAGTTATCTATCTTGGTAGTACAAAAAAAAATGGTTTCTCTTACCTGACTTAACATTTACAATGTTTAAAGGATACAAAGCCACTTGGCCAGCTATAAGGTTACATGTCAGTACATTTCCAGTCACAAATTGTATGTGCTATGTGCTCTTTCATTTGTTCTCTGTTTTAAGACTATTATTCTGCAAGTAAATCGTCTTAAGCCTCTAGTGTATACATTTAATACTTACCATTTATGTACGGTGTTACCTGAGAATACCACATACTCAATTATGAAAGGAATATTTTGATACCACAACAAAGTACCTGTATTTAATGTGCTAATGTGCACTAGTCAAACATCTGGCTCATTATTTCTTGTTGAGTTAATAAATTCTGGCTATCAAATGTTATTTCTTAGGTCCATTTAGCACTATGACGAAACTGCAGTTAAGATGAAAATATAATCCGAAAGTGCGTGTATATTTATATATATACATATATATAATGAAGAAGAGACCCAATTCCTGGACCAAAATACTCTCACAAGCCACATTGAAGGTTTTGTATACAACCGTCTATCTATTCTAGTTCTTTGTTCCAAGACATAGAAAGAAAGTTTGGAGAAATATGTCATTGTTTCAACAAAAAAGAATGATGCACTCTAAGCAAAATAAGAAACAGATTTCGTTACAGTCTTACCTCCAATGGAATGCTGCATTTTAATGAATAAGAAACGCTTGTATAAAATATGTAACTGCTGGCAGTATTACTTGTGGTATGTTGAAGCAGATTGTGGCAAAGATTGGTCACAATATTGATTACCACTGATATCATAGAATCCTAATTGGAAAGTTATTAAAGGTAATATTCTTAACGAAGAACAATATTTGTATACTATAATATTATGTAGTCATCCAGATATTTTATGGTATTCATAAAATAAACAAAAAAGAATGTCTAGTGCAACCTAAAATGTCTAGCATTGGAGCTTATAATCCATTTTCAGTGGGTGACGTGGATAAAGTTGTAATGGAAATGTATGTCCTATGCATCATCCATTGATCATTCCTTTAAAAAAAAACAGTTTCTTGAAAATATATGTAACCAGAATTAAAGCTCTTGAAAAAAAGAAGAGGCTAATTAAACCTTTATATTCTAGGATATTTAGATTACGTTCAACCTGATGAGAAGAGCACTGGGTCACTGAATTTTACTGAATGTTTGACCATGTTAAGAAGCTAGCTATTCATAAAATTAAGTTTCAGACAAAAAAACATGACTGTCATGAGGGTCCTCTTGCTTACAATTTGGACAACCTGAAGACACTGTATGGAAATTCATGAATAATGAGGAGCTTTTCTTTAATATCTTCTGGAAAAAAATGTTAAAAGGACTTGTGTGATATTACATGAGTCAGTCGACTGTTTTTGACTACTCGAGATTGCTGAGCCATTTCTTTGTCATGTGACCTTGATGTAAATAGAAATGGCCACACTCCAGTGCCTTTCTTGTTTGGCATAGATGAAAAAAAAAGATTAAACATAACAAAGGTGCACATTGGGTCAATAAATGAAATTCTATTTCCACTTTATGCGAAGACAGTAGAAACATTGCAATCAGACAGAAGATTATCAAAACTATTTGAGAAAGACAATTTTGTATCTTCAACGTTTTAATGAAACCAAACACTCCATACCGAAAAACAATATTAAAATTATATGAAATGAAAATAATGTGTACGAAAATAAAACTTTTATAATCTATGCTTATAACAATACTAAAACCTTTTTTTAAACAAGTATCCCAGAATTCCCTCTTTATCTACTAATTATTATCCATATCATTTATATTAATTTTTAGTTATATCTTTCATTCCGTTTTTTGTGAACAGTTGTCACTACTTTTGTTAAGTACCTATAATCTCAGATGTGCACTGCCGAGCTTACACATTATACTGTGAATTTTTAGTTGTTATTAACACATTAAAATAAGATGGTCTATTTCTGTAGGTTGATACATTTTAGTTTTAATTGTTTAAGATAACACTTCTAGTTTGTTTGTTTATTTGTTTTTTTTTTTAGAATTTCGCGCAAAACTACTCGAAGACTATCTGCGCTAGCCGTCCCTGATTTAGCAGTGAAGAACTAGAGGGATAGTCATCACCATACACTGCCAACTCTTGGGCTACTCTTGGCCATGCCGGGCCCCAACACTTCTAGTGTAAAGTTGTTCAGTCAATTAAACTAAACTATAGTTTATTCATTCTCCAGGAAACAATGTCCGTAAGTAAATCGATTAGATTAATTTCATAACTCACAGTAGTTCATAAATAACGAAATCATAAGTGAAATAGTAAACCCGTATTTCCTTGTGTACTTGCATACTCAAAATTAAACTTTAAATTTAAATTACATACCATTTTGTTTATCCTGAGTCTAAATGTATAAATCATCAAGTATTGTTTAAAGAGTTCGAGATGTATTTTGAACGAACCTTTAATTCTGCTTACTGTACATTTTGTGTTGTGACAACTGTGAGGTAGGATGTTTCATGTACAGAATTTAGTTAACACGTGAATAATGGAACTGAAACTTTCTGTGTTTTAATGAAATTACGATTGGATGATCAGTTGTATGATAGATGTTAGCGCTTGGTCGTTCAACATACGTTTTATACAATGGGCTTGGTTTCAATACTCATCATAGGCAGGGCACAAATAGCCAGTTATGTAACTTTGTGTTGGATGACAAAGAAGCTTATATTAACTGAAGATAATCTGGAACAAAATGCATTTTTTAGAACATAGTAGTAGCAGAGAAATTATAATATAAGTTAAAATATTTGGTTGTGGTTTTAGTGACCTCTATAACCTGTGGAATGGCTTGTCAATTGCTGTATGATAAGAAACACGTCAAATTATAATTTGTTCACTCAGGCGCTGATAGTTGACCTTACTTCATTCAAATAGATAAGAATGCTCGGACTGACCAAATATAATGTCTCATTCCCTTTGAGAATTCGAAAAAATATTTCTGGGAATGTGTCGCGTTTTAAAATGGGTGTCCAGGTATAATAATTGCCCTGAAAAGTGTTTTTTGTTGTTTGTTTTTTTAGAAAAATAATCGAGGCGATGTTAGAGCCACATGAACTCTTTGATTTTAAATATGGAACATGAGCACACTATTATCCTTACTGTTTATGATAACGATATTCCAAATAGAAACGAAATGTCAATGACTTTAGTTTTAAAGGATATAATGCCACATCTTTACTAAATACAAATGTAAATGTAATATCGCAAGATGAATGACCAAACGATTTTCTATCAGGTCACATAAGAATTGTAGGAGACTTTTGCCTAAACATAAGTTGAGTAGGAGCGGTTGTTATTATTTTATAAAAAAAGACAACAACTTTAGCCTTGCCATAATAAAAGTTTAACAAATTAGGATTGTAGTTTTAATTTTTATATAATATATCTATTTATTGTAGTTGAATATATAATTTTTAATTATTTTTGTTTCTTTTCGCTTGCTCTTACTGGTGTGTGATAACAGCGGTATTAATTTTCTCAAGGATATAGTACATAATTTTTATGAGCAATGAAATTACTGACAGAAATAAATATTTTTATGTACCCATTGTCCTATTCAAATAATATGAATTCATTGTTCTAGAGAAAGAAGCATGGGAATCGCGGATGGATATTGTTGAGAGAAGTTAGCGAGTTTACCATCAGAGGGCACTAGTAAAACACAGCTTCTTTCCTTTCATGAGGTTGAGACCACTGAACTGCTAAGTTAGTGTGTGTATTGAGGAATTGTCGATTTACTTCTGCTCTCCCATGTGAATCACAAGCATCTCTGCTAGCTACTTTCACAAGAGTACATACATCACGCAGTTACTACACGTGTTCAGGACGTTGCTATTAACCTTATGCACTTACCTACAGATCTGTTCGGCTTGTCGGCCGACTCTATCGACATTATGACGGACTTTCTTCTGCCTGGAGAGCGGTCTCTTCATGAGGCTCTAAGCGAACATCCAGGTGAGTTAGTGCGAACTGGGAGCCCTAGTTTGTTATGTTCTCCGCTTCCCTCACATTGGCGATCCAATAAAACTCTACCCGTTACTTTCAAAGTGGTAGCCCTGGCCGATGTATCCGATGGAACAGTAGTGACTCTCCGGGCAGGAAATGACGAGAACTTTTGTGCCGAACTTCGGAACTCTTCAGCAATTATGAAAAACCACGTAGCTAAATTTAATGACCTGCGGTTTGTCGGCAGAAGCGGACGAGGTGAGTAACGTTCGTTTTGAAAACAACATCAGCAAAGTAATATCTTATTGGGTTCAAACAGCATAGAATTATTTAATATGACGAGAGGTTCACTTGTATGATGTATACAATGTGTTCGCTCCTTAAATACAGGGATCACTACATACGTTAGAAACACAGCAGTTTCATTTTTCTGAATGCTCAAAATTTTGTAATGTGTTTGTTACAAGGGATAGGAAACTCGTGAATGTGTAACGAGAAGCACACTATATCCTTTGTCCTTAATTTCTTCTCTTTGTTATTATATAACACACCACATGTCGTGTATATTAAATCAATTAAAGTAAAATATGTAACTCTAGCATTATTCTAACAAGTAAGCATATTTTAATTACTAGAGTATTTCAAAATTGCTACACCTTAGTCCTTTTTACTCAGCTACATGAATTTCTATGATGTTACTGACTTCTACATAATTGTAAAAAATCGTGAAATGTATAATAATATAAGTTAATAGTTTTTTTATTTAAATATTATTCAATGCTCTCGCTTAGAAATTTTGTTTCTTGTCAAATTTAAGGACACGTAATTTTTAACTCAGCTTGTAATACAAGCTGTAATATGTAATATAACTGACGCTAATTTTCTAGGCTCTACTCAATCCGAATCGTGACCTTAATAACTAACATATCTGAAATATACTTTTTGTGTTTTTTTTTAAATTTTAAGTCCTATTTTATGTCAGTTACATGCAACATGATTATCAGGTCATAGACATAAATATAAACGTGCATATGAACTCTCTATTTCAAGTAAAAGTGTCACCATATTGTAATGGAAGACTTATATTTCAACTTTGTCCAGAGATAATGAGGTAGAAGCATACTCATGAGTTGAAATTTTATCAGTTATATACTCTAATAAAACAGCTGAAAATAAAAGTGTTTGTTGGTATAGTAAGCTGTCATTTTGCCATTTATGTTATTAATTAACATTGAGCTGATAACTCTCTTGCAATGTATTTATTTATAATGAACTGTCATAAACTGTCAGAAGAGAAAATAATATTAAATATTTTTTTAAATCACTAAAAAACTTCCGATAAAACCTAGATATTGAATAAAAGAACAACGAACTGACGTTTACTCTACATTCACAAATATTTATTGCAAACTTTCGGCTACCTGACCACAACCATCATTAGGTTATACTCAATATAAATTTAAACTAAGTGCTACTTTTAACTTATAAGTTTGTCTTGATGACGGAGAAAGCCTAGTAGATGAAAGATAGCAGTGAATAATTTTCAATGTCGAACGACACCTGTTCATTGTCTATTAAAATAATGTTCCCCACCCACGTTATGAACCTCAAATAATATAAAAAACTGTTTACTTTCAAACCAGTAGCTGAAATGTTGTCAGATGTTTCAACACTATATAGTGTCTTACACTAAGGGTACTTTACCAGTGAAAAAGACACTGAATAAATGTGTTTTTTTTAGTTTTTAGTTTGACATAAACAGTTTTAACATGGTTTTCAACTTAATTCGTCTTATAATGTTTAATCGTATGATATGTGGAAATAATTTTAGATTTTATAAAATATCTACCTATCTTCGACAAAGCTGCATATTAGATAACATTGAGAGAGTATGGTTTCTGTTGGTGGTTTAGCTTCAGCCTTTACAGGGTAACTTGTGTACTTATTTGTGAAATTCTGTAAGTCATTATTAACGCATTTCACAATATGTCTAAGCTTACTATTTTGGTATCAACATTAAATAAAGTCCAATCTATAATTACAGCGAATAAGCATATTTATGTTATATTATAGATTGAAAAGTTTAATGTTTCTCTGGCAGGGTACTTTTCAAATATTCTATCAAATAAGCAGTAGTAATGTAACAACGTTAACTGAGAATTACACTGAATAATAATAATACCATGTTTCCTTTAATGGCTGAAGCTGTAACACAACAACGTTTGTTAAGCATTGAAATCCTTTTAATACTACTTTAATAAAAGTCCTATATTGCATTCAAGTGGAATTTACGATTTATGTTTAGTTAGCTTGCAAGTTCTGGTATTGTGAGAACAGCCTCTTCAGCAAGATTTGATGCTATTTCTATTTATCTCTAATTCAAAATTGGATGAGACTAATCAAAAACGTGAGAAAAAAAGAAGTCTCTCATCAAATGTGATTTTAATAATTTTAGGTAAGCCTAAAATTCTAAATTGTTTGCCAGTTTTGGTGTTTCACGCTGCTTCATTATATAACACTAATACTATGACAAATTGATAATTGAAATGTTTCTTAAAATGTTTAATAGTTCAACTGTTCTGTAAAAGTCTAGTCAACCTCACAGCTCCAATAAAATGTAATAGCGTAAAATGTTTAATGGTAGATACAAATCATAATAGTGTGAGAAATTAATGTTCGAAATGAAGTTGGAATTTTCAATCAGTTTGGAGTTCTAGACGAGACCGCAATGGTTTAGATACAGTTCCATCTTGAACTACTGACCAGAGGGAAAACAGTTAGATTGAAGCACTGTCACAACAATATTTTGAACACACGAGATAAAGTCTTGAGAGTTTTTTGTTGTTTATTAAACATGAGTAAAATCTGCATATCTAAAAGACTATAAATAACTTTTTGATCAGTTGTATGCAGTTTTATGTTCTTAAACACTAAGACCGTACGTTGACTATTAATATTTTTATGTCGATAGATAAACAATTCCTAATTGACAGTTATTTAAATAGTGACCTTGAAAGATGTGTGAACTTGCTTAAATCAGTTTAGTTTGAAATCTGTTCTATATTTTTTTCTTGTTTTTAGAATTTCGCGCAAAACTACTCGAAGGCATTTTGCGCCAGCCCTCCCTAATTTAGCAGTGTAAGACTAGAAGGAAGGCAGCTAGTCATCACCATCCACTGCCAACTCTTGGGTTACTCTTTTACCAACTAATAATTAGACTGACCGTAACATTATAACGCCCCCCACGGCTGAAAGGGTGAGCATGTTTGACGTGACGAGTATTCGAAACCCCGACCCTCGAATTACGAGTCGAGTGCCTTAACCACCTGTACATGCCGGGCAGTTCCATATGTTGAATTTCACATTTTTTTACTATTAAATGTGATAATTAATACTATCGTGAAAAATTAGTACCGCTACACTAAGAGAGATAATTTTATATCTATATTATAGCCTAAATGCAATTTTACAGTTTTGGGTCAAGGTTATGTGAGTACATAGGAAGTAATGTTTTCCAAAGTTAAATTAGCTTAGGCACAGCTAAAATGTACTATATGCTTTTGTGAATAGGATTAATGTGAAAAAACAATTTAGTTTGCAATAATACGTCATTGCACAAGAAATTCATGTTTCACATTTTTAGTAATGTCCATCTTTGATAATTTTCCGGTGAAGATAAAATATTGCATCAATTGCATATTTGAGAACGATATGATCAGGTTTTTTGTATTATTTTTATTTAAGTAAAAGTCGAAGTAACAAAATGATAATAGAGATAATAGACGAGGTTTTGTGCAACACATACCAGTCGTCATTGTTAGCTTGAATTAACATAAAGGGAGAAAACGACTGTGTAGAAAACATAAACATAAAGAAATCAGTGGACTACCTAAACCAGACAGACCAACATTGATCGCTAGGTGCAAGAATTCAGTTGATGTAATGTTGACCAATAACAACAAAGAATTTTTCATTGAAACTTTTTCATATTTAAATTTAAAAATTCGATTACTCAGTGGTTTCCATTCGTAAAAATTTAGCCACAAACAAAATTATTTTCCCTATTCTTAATGCACTTTTTATGCAGTGTAAAACCATATAAATGCTATATTAACAACGTTTAAAACCATATCTTTAGTTTACTGTCTGACGTGGTGAAAATATTTGATGATTTTTAATCGAGATAACTTTTCCAATGTTATCCAATAACATGGCCCAAAATTCATTTATTAGTTTTCTTTTAAGATGAAAGTCCCAGCATGACCAGGTGGTTAAGAAGGTCGCTGGTTCGAATCCCTGTAATGCCAATCATACTCGCCTTTTCAGCCGTGGAGACGTTATAATGTTATGTTCAATCCCATTATTCGTTGATAAAAGAGTAGCCCAAAACTTGGCGGTGGGTGGTGATGACTAGTTGCCTTCTCTCTAATTTTACACTGTACAATTAGGGACATTTAGCGTAGATAGCCCTCGTGTAGCTTTGCGCAAAATTCAAAACTAACAAACAATCCTTTAACATGAAACTCTAACACCAGTTCTCTAGCTCGGAAACAAGTATAAAAGACAATAAGAGAAACAAAACGTTCTGTTGCATTTTGTACATGCACAAACATGACTGTGTTGATAAAAACAATTTAGATTGTAGATTATTCAAAAGCTCATGCTAATGAAAGAGCTCAGAATTTCAGTAATTTTTTCTCTGGTAACTGTTCGATTCTCCTTGGTGGGCTCATCAGGGAGTCTGATGTGGCGTTGCTATAAGAAAACACAAACACACACAAATAACTCTAAAATTCTCAGAATTCCGTAATTGTTCATTTTGTCTTCACGGATGCTTTTTTTTTGCTATAATTCCCCTCTAATTAACTTATACGATTCATACGAATTGTTTTATCTATTATTAATATATTTATGTAACGTTTTTATTAGATACATACACAAACTCTTATCCCCCCACTTCTATGAACGTGAACTCATTTTCTTAATATGATAAACTCGTCCTTATATAAATATTGAACTAATTTTAACAACTGTACTTGACGCTTATCACGCTAAAGCTTCAAGGTTTATTTAGTAGTTGTCTGAAAATAAAGATTTTTTTAAGTATCTAACCAATCATTATGATTGTGACAGTTGCGCTGTTGAAGAGCACTGAATTGTAGGTTGTGTTTCTTATGGGTGGACCTTTGTTTGTAAAGTTTTAATGAGATTATATATTAAGTATTTACGAATAAGATTACAGGTAACATTGATGGCTAGGATAGCGAATTTCATAAATTGAATCGCTGCGTGTTATTGTACTTAACATTTGCATTTCAAAGGTCGGATAGGTATATTGGCATAACATACACAGTCGTTTTGCTGTTAAGTTCACTGAATAGATTATGTCGGTTGAAGAATAGTTAAAAATAGTGGTAGAAACGTAAAACAAAAGATTTTCTCGATGCTACATGAGCTTTGTTAGAACTAAATATGTTTTGTAAAATTATAACGAACCATTGACTCTTGACTTTACATTCATATTACTTTAATCATTCACACCTATAAAACAGTCCTTTTTCTGTTATTGCTGTACGAAAATGGTTTGAAAATAATTTCATATATAACGTTAAAGCTTTGTGTGCATATATAATAAACTATTTACAAATATAAAGATTTTAAGGTTAACTGTTTTACTTGAAAAACCAATTATTCGCTTGGTGATACACACGTGTATTCGTCTGTTTTTAAGCATCCGCATGATCGCAGTAATTACACTGAAACATTGACAGTTTAAGTTATTCTGATATATATGTTTCAGTACCAGGTATTTCATCAAAACAAGAGTTTCGCTGGGTTTCTAATCTATAAAAAGGATCTTCATATATAGCCCAACATTGGATAGGGCCCGGCATGGCCAGTTGGTTAAGGCACTCGACTCGTAATCTGAGGGTTGTGGGCTCGAATCCCGGTCACACCAAACATGTTCGTCCTTTCAGCAGTGGGAACGTTATAATGTGATGATCAATTCCACTATTCGTTGGTAAAGAAATAGCCCAAGAGTTGGCGGTGGGTGGTGATGACTAACTACTTTACCTCTAGTCTTACACTGCTAAAGTAGGGACGTCTAGTGCAGTAGCCCTCGTGTAGCTTTGCGCGAAATTTAAAAACAAACAAAGATTGGATAGTTATCGCCTACGTGACCATATACGTAATCCCATCAGGTATATACTTTTTCTATTATATGATAGCATTCAGTAATATGGATTAATCATTCAATCTTAATTTTTGTTTCGAACGCGAAAATAGTTTTGTAAGTAATAATATTATTAAAAATAGTTTTCGCCTCTTATCAGCTCAGCAGAACGATTGGGTGAATTTCATTTATAGTATTAACATAAACTATACAGGTACTTCATGAGTGTCACCGTTGTGAAGTAAACACAATTACCTGTTTGAGAACATATGCGATTTGATATGATTGGTAGTTTCTCAGTTTCATTGTTTATTACACTCTCAGATCATATTAATGTAATTTATTTCGCAAACACGCCATGACAATATCGTATCGTGTAAGTAATTCGTCTCCAATGTGTTGCCATGTAACTTCTCGTGTGCGTTGTTTCTCTTCAGCATATAGAGTATGTTCTAACGTTACAATAAGCAAACAAAGTGATATGTTGAATTTCTATCTATTCATGAAATGTCGAATGTTTAGCGGAGCAGCCATCATTTACATCATTTAGTGGTTTAATTACCGTACTTTTTTGAAATATTGAAGCATGAGTAACTAAAACGTGAGATCGTTTGTTTTCTCTTCCATTTATAGAAACAGAACTTGAGAAGCCTTTTTCTGACATCGTATATGCGCACAACATCTAGTTTTTGTTTCTGAGCAGTAGCGTTTAATGAGCCCCCTAAAGCTGGTTTATGCATGTTTGGTGGCAGGTATCGGGAGATTATGTAGTCGTATCTGGCATCCGTGATAACATAGATAAGCTGACTTGATTGGCTTATGGAGGGCAAGATCCTAGTTGACAGACTTTCACGAACAAAATATTCGTGTTTTTAGTATTAGTTACAATGGTGATTATCTAGGAATAAACTTGTTTAAAACCAGTACAATTTTTAATATATACATATAATTACGATCATTATTACAGAAAATGTGTGAAAATAATATTCATGTAAACGATTTAACTAAATAATAGATATATATATAGAATAAACTAATGAAATAACTTCTTACCTTTTCTAGAAGGTTTTACGTTTTTTAACTCACATTTGTTACTTTTCTTTATTAAACGCCTTTGAAACTGTTTAGCCTTTGGTGATTTTAAATCAGTGTTTCACCATTTAGTATAGTTTTATTGGCAATTTTAGTTTATTGTCTTACTTTTCAGTTTAGTTGTATCAATGATTTTATATTGGTTCACTTCTCCATTTGCTAGATTATAAAAGAAATATGTGAATGAATGTAAGTACAATGAACTGTAACATTGTTTAGTCTGCTAATACAAAGCGTTTAGTTAGATTGTAAAAAAATATTACTGAAATATTTTGAAATGGAGAAGGTTGTCCAGTTTTCGTTCAGTTCTAATACTTAAATTTTTCGTTGTTTTTTTAAGCACTCAATCGTTTAAATTGTGATGTTGTAAAGTTTATCTTTGTATAGACGTATTGATGGGTAAACTTAAACAATTGGTTATTTTGTTGGTGAAACACAGAAACAGATAAAGACTAAAATAAAGAAAGTCAAGAGAAGTGATCTAAACACATAACAAGTTACTTTCTATATAAATAAAGGCAGTAAGTTAGTTTAGTAGATATAATCACGAACAAATAGAAAATATGGTTCTGAAATCAGGTGACTAGACAAATAAATTGCCGCTGTATAAAATTTGTTGTTATTAAAACTGATAACTTTTGGTAATTATTTATACGTTTATTGGCTTTTTTGTTATAAGTCGATTTTGTACTTTATTACTATAACTTAATATTTCATTTAAAGCAAAGTGTACTACATTACCTTTAAAAATAATACTGCTTTAAATGATATGTAAATTAAAAGTTGTCTACTCCGCTTCATATAAGTAACGAGAATACTTTCTCAAACAGTAATTAAATGGATTAGTGATTGAAGAGAAGCCTACTGAGTCATTAATTTAAACATATTATAACTTATAGAATGTAACTGTTAACTGATGATAGTGCGATACTATGAGTTAAAACTTTCTAACAATTAACACCAGAATATTCTTAATGTAAAAGTTAGCGCTAATACATTTTTGAGATAAGTAATTATATGTTGTTTTTAGTGCAAAGTTACAAGATAGGCTAAAAGGATTCTATTCACCGCGAGTAACTGAACCGCGGATTTTAGCGTTGTAAGTTCTTTTACATATTATTGAACCAACGAGAGACTATTAAATAGAACCTTATATTCAGCGTTAGTTAATGAAACACTGTGTTTTGCGATTATTGAAGATAAACATAACATTGCCCAGTATAGTAAGAAACTACTGATTTAAGAGATAAGCAAAATACAAGGAAATAGAACATGCTCTTATATATTAAGCTAGCTGAATAATGAATAAAATGACAATTGAGCACAACAATATATATAACAGTGTAATAAAGAGTAATGAACAATGTATCATTATCTTAAGTTGTATTTATGAATAATCCGACCTGATAATTAAGCGGAACAAGACCATAACCCTAATAGATAGTTAAACTGTCTTAAGAAATAGTTAAATGAAGGGTGAAGAAGAAGTTTTTGTCTATAGATATGTTCAAATAGAGCACTATACGAAGTGATAGTCAAATAGAACACCGTCTTAAAACGATTATAAAGGAGTTCTGATTCAAGCAACAATTAATTAGAACTATTTCAAACGGTAATTACGTTGGATAACAATAGCTTAAGATACATGGATCACCGTTTTAATATAGTACTTGAGTAGAGCGCTGTTATAAGCGTTAAATATTTAAAACTTTATCTTAAAACGTTTAATTTAATAACCTTTAATTCATCAGAAGGATTTCTCAAGTGGTAATTAAGCAACAATATTATCCAGTGACATGTGGATTAACATTTTTATGTATTTTTCTTATTAACAAAGCCGCATTGTGCTGCTTGCTGAGTCCACCAAGGGGAATCAAACCCCTGATTTTAGCGTAATATTTTTTATTAGTTTTAATGTAGAAGCTTACATGCAATAAACATATATTCCATTTTTATTTACCGTATTAACTTGCTTATCTAAACTATCATACATATAAATACCGTTAACTTTATGCGTATAAGAAAGTCAAAGTTACAAAAGATTTTTTGTTTTGGGAATTTCGCACAAAGCTACTCGAGGTCTATCTGTGCTAGCCGTCCCTAATTTAGCAGTGTAAGACTAGAGGGAAGGTAGCTAGTCATCACCACCCACCGCCCAATCTTGGACTACTCTTTTACCAACGAATAGTGGGATTGACCGTCACATTATACACCCCCATGGCTGGGAGGGCGAGCATGTTTAGCTGTTGGGACGTTATAGGGTGAGGGTCAATCCAATTGTTCGTTGATAAAAGAGTAGCCCAAGAGTTGGCGGTGGGTAGTGATGACTAGTTGCCTTATCCCTCCAGTCTTACACTATTAAATTAGGGACGGGTAGTGCAGATAGCCTTCGTGTAACTTTGCCTGAAATTCAAAACAAACCAAACCTCGTGTAACATTGTACGAAATTAAAAGAAACCAAATCATCTCTAATTATATGCCTAAACTAGCGCATTGTTAGTTTTGTATATACACGTATCCTTTTCGGTACAAGAAAGAAATAATTGCGACCCCACAGGAAAAGTTTTTCAAAAGCAATATAGCGTCAATTTTCTCTATGCTTCTCTGCAAAGTTCACTTACTTACTGACATAAGAATAGGCATATTTATAAGTACAAGTAGTTTTATTGTGCAAAAGTCATTGTTAATATTCAGATATTTTAAAGGTGGTTTTGAAAGGGCAATAATTATGGCCGCCATTTTGTTTTATCATTATCCCTACTGTTTAGTACCACCTTGTTTAACGATGGTTCCCATTCTCGTAAACGGCCAGTTATTTTATTAAACCTAAAACTTAGTGAATGGCATCGTGAAATAGAAAGTGTGGAAGAAAAAAAGTGGTTTGTCAATTTCTAGCATGTATAGTGTTGTTTTTTTTTGTTTAAGTGCCTTCGGCTCAGTGATAAAAATATAGAGTGAATACAAGAAAAACTTGTGGCCGTTTCTTAAAATATGCTTCTTCTAGAAGAAAAGGAAATTACCAGAGCATAACGGGCATCATAAAGTATATTACAGAAAATTTGGAGATTTTCTCCTATATACCAAAAATCGGTTTCCTCACAATCTACAGTGCGTTTTATTATCATTTTTCTGCTTGGTTCAGAACTTGGCGATTTGAGTAAAATGGTCTGGGTATGCAGGATATTGTAAGGAACAAAGAAATCTATCCAAAATATTTTTTCTGTAATACCTTCGCTTGGAATAAGCCTGATGTTTTGGATGTGAATGACGAAAACAATATTCGTGATTCTAGACACGTTGAAGAATTTAATCCCTGAAACGACTCTTTACTGTTGACTTCTTGAAGGATGCTGTAAGAATTGACTGTGACATAAACATCAGTTCTATTGGAAAAGGCCCAGCCAGGAATACAACTAGGAAGTTTCATTAAAATGCATTATCCTTCAACACGATGATAATTAGTTCTTTTATATTTTGAATAAGGTACTGTTATTTGGATAACATTTAGTGATACATGGTGATTGTAAAGAAAACTCCATACTTAAGAGTACCATTCTTAAAACCTATGTGTTCTAAAAACCGAATGTTACCAGAAGCTTATGATAATCATGCATTTTGGAAAATTTCGTTAATCCTTGCAATATCTTGTATACTAACGCCATTATATTCAAATCATCAAGCTCGAATTGTTGAAAGAAGAGAATGAAAGAAACGGTAAATTCCCTTCATTTATATAATAGAACGTATCCAAAATGTTCTCTAATGAGTCGTAAAATTATTGTTGCATCTCTAGTTAATTTTATTTTAGGACAAGCATATTATAAAATATGACCATTTTAAATATGGATTTTTCCTTATATGTTCATTCTATATTTTTATCCCTCAACGAAAGAAATATCAACAAAATATGGCCATTATCAATGAAGATATTTGATGACCTACCTTTCTGTTAACCACTGAAAATAAACGTGTTTGATTAATTGACGATGTGTTCACGATATGAATGTCTAGCCTCCGCTTAGTTTTGCATATAAAAATGTTTTATCTTCTTCCATGCTCTTAGATTTCTTTCTTTATGTATTAATATTGAATATTTCTTAAACAAGCGTTGCAAATTATACCGTGCTTTATATGATCGTGGATACTTACCTAAGATTCTATTTGATCAAATAACTAAAGTAACTGCTTATTATTTTGAAATATCGAAAAATTTATTGATAGGATAAATTTTGCAACCGCATACTTTTCAGACGCTTATAAGTTATAAGATCCTGCTTTATCTTTTTACCACTTTGTATACTAATTCTCATACTACATATTTATCTTTTTTCCACTACTTTGTATACTAATTTTTACCACTTTGTATACTAATTATCATACTACATATTTATCTTTTTACCACTTTGTATACTAATTTTTACCACTTTGTATACTAATTCTCATACTACATATTTATTTTCTAGCGGCCATACTTACTTTGTTTCACCATCTTGTTATCATATTTTACTTGAATTTTATACTAAACAGACCAAGGAGAATTGTATGTTATGCCTGAACTTAATATAATTTAATATTCTGATTCATGCATCTGGTTGGATGTCACGTTTTGCACTGCCAATACAGTCTTACAAAATTTAGTTTTATTGAATCCTTCAACCCTGTGTAGATTGTATTCTATTGATCATTATGGTTTTAAAGCAGATATATTCACTGGAAACACCCTTCAGTCTATCATTAATGACCTTCACTGAAATACATGTGTGTCAAGTTTTATAGGGTTAGATTCTTTTCAGTAGGTGGCTGTGATTTGATTTGAAATATATCAGGCAGTAAAAGTTCGAAGGAACCAGACACAAATAAGACTGATGAAATACCCGCAGTCATCACAAAAGCTTGAGAAACGTAAAGGCTATTGAAATTAGTGAAAGTAAAAGTTAAATTATAGAGTTAGGCTTCAGGATCGTCAGTTTAGCTGCAACGGGAAATGTGTGAAGTGAGTTAGTTTCACAGCTTGTATTTAACAACACTCTAATAATATGTCTTGTTAAAGGGTTTTCTCAAGTAAATCAACTCGCTTCTAAGAACTTTAATGAAAAAGAAGCAATTATTTATCGTTCTGGATACAACTGTGATAACAAAATGCGTAACAAAATCTTGTAGAAACATTTGCCGTGTTTTGAATATATTATTTTAAAATAAATGGATTGTGTGTTGTCCGTTTATTGTTGCAAGTCATCGCCAACAAGCCACAACTACCTACTCTATGACAATTTGTAATTTGGTGAACTAGCCAGGATTATACAGTGGTAAGTGTCGATGGACGACTGTTGAAGTAGGCCTATGTACACACAACTACAATGGTGGCTAACGCATTGTAGAAGTTATAATCACGCTTTATAACTATGCCGGATGATTTTGATACATGGACAAAAACTAGGGAGAGAGAGAAGAGCGTAGGCAGAGAAGAATTGAAGAAAGACTGAAAGAAGAAAATGAAAGAAAGAGTCTAGAAAGAGAGTCTAGAAATAGAGATAATAATGATACAAACTGAGAAAGAAGATAAAGAAAAGGATGGACTGGAAATAGAGAGAATAATAGTACAAACTGAAATTGCCAAGCTCATCCGACAGAAGGAAAAAGGACGAATAATGACATTATGGTCAGGACTAGCTAATCCAAACTGACCAAATATTGTGAGCAGAAAAACAACATGGATGCTTTCCTGGAAATATGTGAAATACTTGCCCAAAGTCAAACCTGAAACAAAGGTGTCTGGGCAGTCTAACTTATGCCACTGCTCATGGGAAATGGCATAGAAGCGTATGTGGAATATGGAAAGTTAAAAGTGGCCTTATTGAAACGTTATGAACGTACAGAGGAAAGTATTTTTGAAGTTCAGATTAGTCAAACCTAACATTGGAAATACTTTGTTTCAGTTTATGGCAAGTCTACGGCAACACTTTATAAGATAGATTGACATAGACAAGTGTGAAAATAGTTTTCAAGGACTATCAGATATGTTAGTAAGAGCGCTGTTCACTATCACTAGTATACCATTGTTCGTAAAGCAAGAGCACCAAAAGACGAGGACAAGAGGATCAAGCTAAAAGAACAGCATACAGAAACTCGTGGGAAGAGTATAATTGGCAAGTATAAGAATAACCAGATAAATCTGAAACCAGGCGTGGCTGACCAGAAACAGGATATCAGGAAAGATAAAAGGAACTATAAAGACAAAGGAGAAAAGAGATGTTATATCTGTTATAAAATAGGGCACACTGTAAAAGAGTATAAGTCTGTTACCAAGAAGCAACAGCAGAAATCTTAACATAAAACAACTGGAGTTACCTATAAAGACGGTATTGACAAGAAACAATAAAAGTGTGACTATCACAATAGGTACTGCTGCTATAATAAACGGAACAGAGACAAATCGTCAAATTCACTATGAAAAGGAAGAGATATTTCCATGATTAAACAGTGCACCAATGGATTAACAGAAAATGAATCAGTGGTATCAGCAGTTATTAAATCATGTGACAAACATCGAATGGTGCCAATAAATTACAACATGCCAGGAGTAAAGGCTATGTTGAGGATAAAAAATGAAGATTCTATGAAACACTAAGTGCAGCAATGCAATAGTGAAAGCTAGCCTAGAAGCTGATGACCAGATGACGGGTATGGTACATTTGTGTGTTCTGATTGATGGGACAGTGAGAAAGTTTTCTATAATAAGAATATAGGTGGACACTTAATACAACGTGGAAGATGTTGAGGCCATGCGAATAAAGACAGTCGTCTATTATTTGGTGATTGGAAATATGCAAGATAGTAGAGGTTTAGAAGAAACAGACACAAAAATTATGAAGCATTTGCATTCACCACAAAAGCTGAGGAAAGCAAAAGCAATTTGAGTTAATGAAAGTAAAACTGAAGTTAGACTGCGTGTAATGGACAATTTGTAAAGTGAGTTTCACAGCTTATATTCTAACAACAGAGTAGAGAAGAATAATTGGACTTGTGAAGTGTGTTCTAATGTAATTGAATCCGACTTTGTGAACTTTGACGAAAAAGAGACAATTATTTAAAGCTCTAAATACGGTTGTGATACCAATATTGTGATAAAATTTTGAGCATAGGTTTGACTTGTTTCGAATATATTATTTTAAACAAGTAGATTGTACGTTGTTTGTTTTTGTTAAAATATATCGTCAACAAGTCACTGACACCTACTTTAATGAATTTGTCCCTGTAAAAACGTTATAACGTAACTTCCCTTTTGCAACACTCATATGAAACACGGATTATTTTAAAATTTCTTCCTCACTGGCTACTTGTAAAAACGTCTATTAATTACAAGTTAGCTAATTCTCTTTATATTATGATTTTTCTACCTGGATTTATACCTTAAATAAATAGCTATTATTATGTTTAAATATGTATATGAATGGTCCTTATGATCATTTCACCAGATGCACTGTTTTTGCTTTTTCTTAGCTCTGATACTTCATTAACGTATGTCGTTTTCATGTTATCTTAACCTTTATAATTTTGGGACTTTCTCTAATAGTGATGTTTTATTGATCCCTTAACCAATCTCTTCATGCTTAACATACAATGAACATTGTATACGTCTTATGTAGATGAAAAGTATCTGTTTTTTATCACCTTATCGTTCATAGTGATAAAAAAATTACTTGTGATTTGATTCTTGGTCACTGGTATCACTTGTGACGAATTGGTAAGTCTAACAAAGCTTTACCTATTTTCTTCTCTTACCTTGACTGTAAGTGGCTTATTTTAGAATAGTACATTAAAAAAAAGGAAATTCATGTCTTCACGTGTTAGGTTTGTGTTGTTTCTCTAGTCGTTTATTTAATGTATACTAGTTTTGCTCTTTAACTGATTAAACCTCATTACTTTGCATCAGGATTTTTGTTATGACATCATGATGATATAGTTGGAACATTAGACAAGTGTTTCCCAAACTTCTCCAACTAGGGACTGGTTCATTTTGTAACTTTTCATGAGGTCTGGACTCCTCAAATACCTAATTAGATAATTCGCTAAGCTGTGGCTAGGTCTTAATATCAAGTTGAAAGCAATAATTTTATCAAAACACCATTGATTGTGAAATATACAGGTATTTTATAGTACTACTGCATAAAAGGAAATAAAATGAATTATATTTCATTGTACTTTAATCTTTATATTAACTGTATATTCATTAATGTTCTTTTAAGAAATAACTTACCTAATGAGAAGGATAATGCTATTTTTCATCATACAGTAACTTCAAACAAGGAGGAAATGAAGTCAGTTCATCCTCAAATCTGACTCGACATATAATCTGTTCCTGTACTTGTTTTGCTAAGAAAACGAATCTTGAAAAGCCTGATTCACATTTATAAGTCGTAACAAAAGACAAAAGAAATATCACTGTTTTTCTGATAAATTTGGATACTCACCACGACAGCTCAGCCAAAAATTAATTAACGAGACATGGCTAAAACGGCTTTTCAGTGCAACGTCACAGGACAGTTCAATAATAGAATCAATTTCTGATTCACTGAGTTGTGATCCTTCCTCATTTTCCGTGTCAACAGTAAAAGGTTTCCTGATCCACATTTTACTGCTGTCAATTGGAGGAAAATATTCCTTCAAGCATGATTTTAGCCCCAAAAGATGCTCTTTGATTGATAAGAAAATCTCACCTGTAATATTTTCTTTTTCTTCTTGGTTTTGTGATTCTGTTAAAGTAGAAAAAAACTTATAATTTCTCTTCTCAACTCAATGTACCTACAAGTTAATTTTTTTATATGCTGCTTCTATATTTTCCTGGACTTTAAAAATATTTATGTTAGAATGTAGTACATTTAGATTTAACACATTTAAAAAGCTAAAAATGTCACATAAATAGGTTACCTTAATTAACAAATGCAAATTATGAAATATATCTTTAAATTCAGATCTTGCTTCCTTTGCTTGTGGAGGATGTTGCTCCAAAAACAAAAAAAGCTTCGTTCTTCATTTCATTGAGTCTATTTAAGGTAGCCACTCAAATTCATAGTGTAACAAGAGATGCTTGTGTTCACTTTCTAATTATTTGCACAAAGCAGTAAAGATTCTGGAACTTAACGAACTGGATTTTATATAGTTTATGAATTTAACAGATAGTTGCATAGTTGAATTCAAAAATAGAGGAATTTTCTTCACAGCTAGCGCCTCTTTGTGAATGCTGCAATGCACCCATTTACAGTCTGGTGCTACTGCTTAGGGCCTTTGGGAAACTCCTGTATGGGAACCTACCATTGAGCGATCATCATCAGTACTCAATCCAACACATTTCTGCCCATTAAATACCATTTAGAATTATAAAATTATTTATTAAATTAAAAATTTCGTCAGCTGTTGTTTTTTGTTGGAAGTGTTTTACAAAATAATAAATCTTCACGAATTGTATCCTTATTATCATATCTTACAAAACACATTAAATTAGCATTATCTCATATATGTGCTTTCATCCACTTGTAATGAAAAAATTATTACAGTAACTCAACGTATAAGAGTTACTTCAATAATTTTCACCACATCCATAATTCTACCTTCAATGTATTATTAGAAAGGAACAGTAAATATAACTGATTTCTTGTTTTTTTTATCAACACGAGATTTAATTATTTTTACTGCAGGAGGTAGTAACATTTCATCTATAGTATGTAGATACCTTGTCTCGGCTATTAGTTTTGAAATTTCATATGAGGCCATAACCAAGTCTTCATTGGAAGATCTCATGGCAAAAATGTGCAAAATTATTTGTTTGGAGAAACTATCTCATTTTTCTTATTTATCAAAAAAAATCTATTTGCTTATTCGAATATTTTGGATGTCTATTATCCAAACGGCGTTTCAGTTTTGATGGTTTCATGGTCTTACTGAGAATGTTGAATAGCAAAGAACACATAGTGGCAAGTCGTAATTGCTACCACCAATGTGTCATGCATGTCTCGTAAGGCATTTGTTTATTTTGGAGAGGGGTTTTCTTCAAAAAGAATAACTTTAAAATTTTAGTTAGTAAACACTAAGTCACAAACAATTCTCTCTCTTCTCGGAACAAACTGACGCTTCTAGCACCGGCTGCTAGAACGTTCCTGCTTATTTGTTGCTATCTGATCAAACGTAATATTCAGGTCTCTCATGGCTGTCAATTTCAATTAATAGAGTAAGCAAATTTAACACATTTGGAATAAAATTTCTGAAACTTTGGTGATGAAGAACCAGTTAACTTAAAAATTAAATGGTACTTTTATGTGAGACAAAATTCCTTCTTTGATCTTACCTGCTTACATGTAGAGATCGGCTTGGACTCAGGAGAGAGACGTGTCAAGCTAACATTTAGTTTAAATTTACGGCACTTCACAAGAATCTCAAGATTATCAACACCGTAAAATTTAAGTGAGAACACTTTAATTCCCGAGGGACTGAAGGTATAAAGACAACCGTCAACTTGTAAATTCTGTAGTTTTATAACCATAAATAGAAACTTTCACTTTTCCTTCCTGTTATATTAGCTCAGTTGAAATACTGGGAAATTCAAGTTAGATTAAATGAAAATTTAAATTATAAATTATTTTAAAATATTAATTTTATTAGAATATATGTGTATTAACAGGGTTACATTCTTCTTTAATATACAACAAAGGCTTGGAAAAGGTTACAAAATGGCGGTTGGTAGTGAAAGAGTTAAAATTAATTTAATTTAGTTCTTATAATTATTTGCAGACCATCATTTTTCTTTCTGACCTGTAACAGACCACACTTTGGGGAATGCTCCTTTAGACAAAATAAATCTGGTTAATTCATGACAATATTTTGTCTATTATGCTAGACTTTCTTGAAGCACATTTATTCATGTTGTTTTTACTTGTGCAGCCTATATAACCTGCTACATTTGGTCTTGAAACATATTTGACAGTTTAAAATATTATTGCTTTTTGTCCATTTATTACCTTGTACTCATGAGCCTATTATGCCTTCTTTTTTATCTTGATAACCTGTTGGGATAATGTTTTCTTAGATAGCTTAGAAACATTCGTCTATTGGTTCCCAAAATTTACAATACAATTCTCAATGACCAAGGTTGAGAATGCTCTAGATTTCTTTTAAAAAACTCAAAAGCTAATTAAATCAAAATATTTATATACGTATCAATAACATGTTTCTATTGAATTAGACTGTAAAATAAAAATACAATAGTATATAATATCAAAGTCTACACTAATATTTCGGGATATAAAATAAATAATGGCTTCGTTGGTAAATGTTACGATCTTTTTAAGTACATTTTGATGATATAAAGCATTACAATAACTGAATTAAATTATTTAATTTGCAACAACTATGTGGTTCTAAAGGAAACCTGTATTGAGTCCATATGGAAAAAAAAGTTAACTTACCTATAGAATGGGTAGATGGTTAAGGCGCTTGACTCGTAATTCAATGGTCGCGGTTTCGAATCCACAATAAACATGCGTACCTTTTTCAGCTGCAGAGGCGTTATAATGTAACAGTCAATCTCACTACACGGTGGTAAAAGAGTAACCCAAGTAATTAGCAGTAGGTGGTGATAACTAGTTACCTTCTCTCTTGTCTTACGCTTCTAAACTAGGGCCGATTAAATTAGAGAGCTCTCTTATAACCTTTTGCGAAATTCAAAACAGTTTATAGACCGTGACGTATATCCAATTCTGCGTTGGTTCTTTCTTCTCTCCTAGTGTTTCTATCACAATTTCAGCTCTGTATTTTAGGTTCTCGTGTTCTTTGTCTAATCTTTCCGTATTTGAATATATGTATCAGTTTTTAGTTTACGATATGGATTACTTTTGTTATTGTGCATGGATATGCTAAAATATTTACTATTAATAAAATACGCATATAATTGACACATTTGTGGATAATAACAAAATAGATTTAAGTCCGCAGTTTATTCTATTATAAAGATACAGCTCTAACTAAGTGTTCTGCACACAGTTAATTTGTTTTACATGAGGCTAGGTTTGCATGTTCTGTTTCTGTAATCATTGTTGTAGAGAGGAAGTAACCATTATTATACCTTACATCACGTTCTTTACTATAACCATATGGCTATGAGCTATTCTAACATATGTTCATCATTACTTTATACTTGTATCAGAACAGAATAGCTTGTTTAGAGCTGTTTCAGTTACTAAACTAGTACCAAACAATAGGTTTAGTCACTTCCTTGACTCCAAACGTTTTCCAAGTTGGTTATTAACTTACTCCTCCATTTAGGTGAAATTTAGAAGAAATATTGCTTTGTATGTATGTAATGCATAGTATGATGTAAACTAGGAGTTTTATTGCAATGAGCATTTGTATGTATTTAAAAAGAAAACGAATAAATAAAGTAACTCTGTAAATAGCTTGTTACATAGAAAGGTCATAAAGTACTTTATAAGCCTATGAGTTTAGATCGAATATACTGGACACGAAAACATTTTGAATTTGTTTGTTTGAAATTATTTAAGGACAAAACTATACAACAGACTATCTATGCTCTGCCAATCACTGGTGTCGAAACCCGGTTTCTAATATTGTGAGTCCACAGAGATTCCGCTGTACCACTGGAGGCAATATGCTTCAATACTATAGAATTGTCACATGTGGTCCAAATTAGTTAATCGCGTTTATAGCACAAGCTTCGAAAAAGCTGATTCATTGAACTGGGCATTAAGAAATTGATGTTTATTGCTGTATTAAGACATTCTTATAGATTAAACCGTTTCGGACATATAATAGGCTGTCGTGGATAGCTTTTATGTTTTTCGTTTGTTACTGTTAGAGATAGAACTAATCCTGAGTATTATGGATTAAATCGGTGATCAGTTGCGCTACAGGTTCTTTTAATCCTCTTTTTCTAAGCGTTTTATCGGCGACAGGCAATTACTTTTTGACTGATAATGTTGATAGACTCTGATTACACCTTTTTAAAGGCTAGTAAAGAAAATCATCTTGTGCAATAATACTATATGAGCATTTTCTGTACTATTCTAAACGTCGCAAAAAGCATTACACAAGCTAAGACCTAATATCTGTAGCTGTAAAACTTTAATTATCACCTTACATAGGCAAATAACATATGGTGTGAACATTTTATTTTAATGTTTAAATATGTGTAGGCGTTTTTTTTATAGCAAAGCCACATGGGGCTTTCTACTCTGTCCACCAAGGGGAACAGGACCCCTGATTTTAGCATTGTAAACTGGAAGACTTATCGTTGTCCTAGAGAGGGCAATATGCAAATAAATACAATGTTATACAAGTAATATTCAATGTCTATTGAAGGAAAATAATGTGGTTGTTTTAAAACAATATAAAACTGATAGCTTTGAAAAACAAAATGCAATCAGAACATTTTAATAAGCTTTTCATAATATGAAAAATAAGTATGACCTATGCATTCCTGTCTCTTATTTTTAATTTTTAAAATGTGATATTTGTGATGTATGAGATTATGCGAATACGTGGTAGGAGAATAACCTAATGGATAGTTTTTAATTTGTACTTACGATGTGTTGATAATAAGATATTTTACCACATATGTATAAAAAATGGTACTCTTGATATTAACGGCACTCAAAATTTCTTTACACAAAGCTACGTACTGTAAATTAATTTATGGGATCCATTATTTTATAATTTTTATTTGGTATACTTTCGTGCACCAGCGATACTAAGTATTGAAGCATTTATACCCGATTCTATTTTATTATTCATCAGGATTTCTAACAACCTACCCTCAAATTGAAATTTTCTAAAGCAGAATTATAGTAAATTAATCTATGATACCTTGGGCGTAATCAAACACATCAATCAAAAGAGTTTGACATCCTGAGTCCAAAATTATAATTACATCTCAAATCTATCGAGAGATGATGGTACTGTGAGCTAAAAGTTTGAGCTTAAAAAATAACAACTAAAAGCCGTTCTATGAATTGCTATGATGCCGTTAAAAATATGAGTATATTATGTCCTTGTAACAATTAAAAGGAAAACTTAAAGTTTATTGCCATTTATTTAAGTGTTTGTAGCTTCCTTTGTATCAAAGGTGGACCGAATGAAAGAGAGGAACGTTTTCGGGTGTACGTGAATGTAAGCCGAAACAAACAACTCACTTTCATTTTGAAAAATGTTTTTTTTTTTTCACAAACTATAATTCATTACTCACATCTTTTCTCTTTTTTGTACAAAATTAAATTATTTTAATACATTCTTATTTACAGATTAGAGAAATGATACAAACAGACTGATCCTCCTTCTTATTTATTTCCTATTTTTATACGCTCAGTTGCTGCGGATATCTGTAATAAGACACTTGAACGGCTTGTACTAGTTTTCTGTAAACATCTAATTTCAAAATGGTAAGGCCAAAAACAGCTCTTTATATTATATCGACGTCCGCGAAAATACATCCAGTTGAAAGGTCATCAAATGTCCACAAGTGACAAATGTGTTTTGACTCTTTGTCATGTTTTTTACATCCTATGTTATCTAGACATAATTTAAGATGAAAGCAGTGAAAGTATATTCAATTATCTTGAATTTTACACACTTGGAAGTTTGACAATTTAGTAAGGTAGTTAACTTTTTGTTGCAAAAATAACAGTCTTTTGAAATTACATAAGGGCGTCCTTATATACGTATATATATTAGAGTTGAGAAACTACAAAACAGAAAGTTCTTTTGTTATATGTCACTTACTTAAGTTTATTAATTTTTTATATTTAAAATCGGCTGGTATGGATGGGAAAAGCACAATGTAGAGGAGCGAACAACGTTTTGACCTTCTTCGGTCATCGTCAGTTTCACAAAGAAAGAAAGGGTTATTGACCGATAGCTGACCTCGTGTTTAAAGGTGGTTGTGTAATTGAGTGTAGCAATGTAGAGGGCGTGCTTAGATATTGGATATATTTATTAATATAGGTATACAGATGTTTCTTTGTATTGGTTTATTTTGGGCTTGAGTGGTTGTATAATTAAGGCTTTTTTAATTTTGCTTTTGTTTATGTTTGTTTTTTGTTTAGTATTTGGGTGTTTTCTATGGTTATGTTGTGTTTATTTTATTTGCAGTGAAACGTGTGAAGGCGGTCTTTTATGATCTTTGAAACTGGTTTCCTTTTTTTTACTTGTTTTTCCAATACAGAAGTCGTGGCAGTTATCACATCGTATTTTATAAATAATGTTGGTGTTGTGTTTGTCAGTTTGTGCCTTACTTATGCAACAACTCAAGCCCAAAATAAATCAATACAAAGGAACAACTTTATAGTTATTTTAATAAATATATCCAACATCTAAACACGCCCTCTGCATTCCTACACTCAATTACACAAGCACCTTCAAACATTTGGTCAGCTGTCGGTCAGTAACCCTTTCTTTCTTTGTGAACCTGATGATGACCGAAGAAGGTCGAAACGTTGCTCGGTCTTCTACGTTGTGCTTTTCCCATCCATACCAGCCGTTTTTACATATATAATGTTTTCTACAAATAGATTTTATCGTCAGCACCGATTATCGTTAATTTTCTATATAAAACTTTATATATTTTATTTATGTTTTTTGTTTGTTTTTTTGAATTTTGCACAAAGCTACTCGAGGGCTATCTGTCCTAGCCGTCCTTAATTTAGCAGTGTAAGACTAAAGGGAAGGTAGCTACTCTTCACCACCTACCGCCAGCTCTTGGGCTACTCTTTTACTAACGAATAGCGGGATTGACCATAACTTTATAACGCCTCACACGGCTGAAAGGGCGAGCATGTATTTTGTGACGGGGATTCGAACTCGCGACCCTCAGATTACGAGTTAAGTGCCTTAACCACCTGGCCATACAAGGCCCCTTCGCACATATAAAAAGTTCCTACTTTCTAAGAATTTATGTTTTATCGAGAGTTGGTATGTGTACTTAAAAAATGAGGTTTAGAAAGTCATTACAACCATGTTAGTGAAACTTCTTTGTTTTTTTCATTGCATTGTCTTTCTACAATATTGTACATGTATAGACACATAGTGGTAAACTTACGAAAATCCGGGGTTCGATTCCCCAAAGTGGACAGAGCGTATGTAGCCTACTGTGTATATTTGCGCTAAAATAAACAAGTAAAATAATGTGTATACTATATATACTTTTAAATATTCAATCAAAACAGTCTTATAAAGATAAATGGAATTCTATATTACTTAATTTTTTAAGATATACCGAATGGTAAGTGATTTCTTTTAGACTAAAAGAAAACACACAGAAGATCTCATAAAGAGTATAACCCTGTCACTGAATTGCATATCTTATAACATGGAAAAGAGGTTCGAAAACAACAAACCCACAAAAGAAACAAACTATATGATAGTGGCTGAAGACAAAAAACAGAATATGACAGCGGTTGAATAAAAGAAATGTGATTTTACATTGGCTGAACATAATCATATTAAAAATCTAGGAATAGAATTGAAAAAAAATTATGAGATAAATTATTTTAATATAAAAAATGTAAATAGCATAGCAACATCCATGAGATAAGTGTAGAAATAACGAAATAATAATACCTGAAATTACCGAACATGGCTATAACAAATGGAATATATATATATATTTATTAACAAATTGACAACGAGACCAAATTCCTGAGAATAAGTGAGCTAAACCTCATAATTAAGAGTTAATTAGATGAAATATTCACAATAAAAAATTAACGAGGACTAATATTATGGGATTGACAAATAACATATTTAGTAAAAGTTATGTAAAAAGTCGAATAATTCCTAAAACTTATTACGGTTAGCAAAGGAGTTGGAAATTCAAAAAAATCAATAAAACTAGAAAATTGTAATTTAAGCTCAAATGTATTTAAATGAAAAGTGAGGAAGTGACAATATAAAAACATGTATCAGTAATTGTAGAAATGTTTGGAGCAATATTGTAATTAATAATAATAATAATAAATAATAATTTGCAATTCAGCAGAGTAACTAAACTGAAGCATACTCATAGTTTATATTTACACATTGTAATGAGAGTGTTATAACAGTGATTAGTGTTTAAAGTTCTATCAAACGTATAATGCTCTGTCTTTTATTAGCATAATCAAAGAAGAAAACCTCTAGCAGTTGGTGTGACTGCAATTTCTTAACGTAGCGTTTGCAAATCACATAGAATATTTAACTATAAAAATACGATATTTATTTTCAAAATCATAGCTCAGAACTATTTTTAGGACTTTTTTTCTGTAAAATCAAAAGTTGTAAAAGTAATTACGAAGCAAGAATCCATAAAATAACCTCTTATCTTCTCACTTGAGTAAGAATTTTTGAAACTTCATTCATTAGTTTTATGCTTTTGTTTTGTACCACACGAGAAGATACAGATTACAGCCAACTGTCTGTCTGCACGCTCTGTTCTCGTGAACGCTTAATCGTATAAGAGAAATATATATATAAGCAGTATTAATGCTTATGTTCAATAGTATTTTAAAAGGTAATTATTAATTTTTTGAAATTCGTATGTGCTGAGCGGTTAGTCTGAAAACAACTTATTAAAAACAAAAATGTTTCCTTTGTGAATTAATTTCACAAAGAAGAAAATAGAATTTTCTCCGTCAAATGATTGAAAAAAAATATTTAAAAAACAGGAAAAACCGCGTAAACGTGTTTCATTATATATTTGTTGTTGTTCGGTTTATATCTATATACAAATATATTTCACGTCAATAGTATGTATATAGATGATTTTCTTGTACCATGTTGAATATAGTGAACTGGTTTGAATTGAAAATATCACCTTTAACACTTCTTATAGAAATGACAACTACCGAAAGTTCTCATTTCTGTAGCTGTCTTTCCTTACTTTCAGAAAATGAGAAGGAACGGTGGCATCCAGTGGGAAAAAAACCCGACGGCTAGTTAGTTCAGCTGAGAGCTCCTATGTGCTAGATGCATCCATTACATCTAAAAACAAAGCTTTACAGAAGGACGGGGTAATATAAAGTTTAGACTAGAGAAACACATGATAAAAAGCACAGACTAATTTTAAAGACTACTTACGGTCCTCAGTTTTCCTCTGGTGAAATTTATTCCTTCACACTCACAGTAAGAATCATAAATTTTATTCAGAAAACATTGGAAAGGGCACAGTATGTTTCAAAAGAATATTACAGTACATTACATACGCAAATTTATTTTCTTAAAAACAAGCTTTGCTTTTATATTCTCTTTTCTTTCTCTTTCAGCAGTACGCAGTTGGTTGTTTGTGTAAAATATGTCAGAGCGCAGGACTTTGACAGATCAATGAGCTCGTTCCAGAATAGATGGCGCTTGCAATAGCTTCGTTTAAAAAAAGGCTCAAATATGCTGATAAAAAAATGGCGTAAATCAACTTAAGAACTATTTTTGAAATATGTTTTACGTTAAAACTTTGTGAATGAAACAGATTATTTCCAAAATGTTTCTTATAAAATGAGTTTCCTTTGAAGGTATAAAATATAACCATTTTAAATGTTGTTTTTTTGAAATAATCATTCTGTAATGCGGAAAAAAAACTACTAAAGGAATACATAACCACATGAAACAGACAAGTAGGCGAAATGTCACTTGCTAAGATGTATTATTACTATGATTAGCTCCCCTCCTACGTGGTCAGAACTGTGTCCTGGATGTTAGTAATACAACAAAAATATCCGAGAGAAAAAAAAAGGCTATCCTTGAAATGGAAATATCGCTCATGTATCATATCATAAATAATATCATGTAGTACGTTTTATAGAACTCTTTATATGTATATAGTAGGTGTATATCTTTCTGATGCATTGTTTCGCTTTTTGGAAATGCGTTCTTGGAAATTTTGAAACTTATCATTTGTTTATTGAAATTGAAAAATATTTCAACGATAAAAAAGTTTGCAAGATGTATCATATGAAAAATATTTTATCAGATTTTTTTCATTCTCTGAATAGACACAACTGAAAACACGACTACTCTCTTCACTGTATATTTAACTGGCTGAAAGTACCCATGTTTATTCTAAATAGTTTTTCTATAACTTTCATTTATTTAACATACTCTATATGTTTATCATATACAATTTTTTTTCTTGAAAAAGTCTGACACTAATTTTAGTTGATGCTTGTGCGTGGTGTTCTGTAAATGACTATTCAGTGTTGCTTAGGTTTTCTTTCTCTTCTTCTTTTATAGGAAAAAGTCTAACCATAACGATTACATTGAGCACCAGTCCTCCGCAGGTGGCATCTTATACAAAAGCGATTAAAGTGACGGTTGATGGGCCTCGAGAACCTCGAAGTAAGACACGTAAGTTTGTCTTAAGCGGTAAACGTAACAGCGATTTTCAATTCTAAATGAAGTTCACAATAAGAAAATAAGTGATATATTGTAACAAACATGTTATATAGATTATGCTTGTTTATTAAATGTCTATTTAATGATGTATGATTCGTTTAGTTATTCTGTAACAAAAACTAGCTCACATACTTTCATTCATGTTTCCATGAAAAGTTATTCTTGGATCTTAAATTACGCATAGTAAGGTGATATGTTATTTGTGGGTCACTTTTTGTAGTTTGGTTCATGAAAATAGCAAAGAAATACGTTAAAAGTTTGAAAATATAAACAAAATTGAAATAAACTTCTGTAGTCTGAATCTGTTTAAAAGTGTTTATCCAAAATTAGTGATATAAAACTGGGATTTTGCACCAGAGGTGTTTGGAAATTAAGCATATTCCCTTCGCCCAGTGGTGTAATGGTTATTAAAACGTGAGAAAAAAATGAAAGAAACTAAACACATACATATAATATATATATATATAAAATAAAAAGTATGTATGTATATATTCACATTAATAAATATATGTGTACACACACACATGCAGATTAACAATGTGTGGATGAAACTACTACTACTGATGACGACAGTGTTGAAGAGGTAATGCGTTGTTCGACAGTAGGAAGTGGAAATTGGTAGATCCAATGCCATAAAATTGAATGTGGGAGGAAATTGTAGTGCTCCGAGCAAAACTCGCTTTCACTGCGTGGACGCTAAAAAACTCTACTTGTTCGTTGCACAAGCTGAAATCTGAAACTAAAACTAAAAAAGAAAAATAACAAATATCTTTAGCTTCCAGAAAAATAGCACAAAAAATTGCCAAGATATAGAACTGTTAACATACAAGAGGAGCATATGCCTCTAAATTATTTGGAAAA
Source organism: Tachypleus tridentatus (assembly GCF_004210375.1). NCBI lineage: Eukaryota > Metazoa > Arthropoda > Merostomata > Xiphosura > Limulidae > Tachypleus > Tachypleus tridentatus. The sequence goes on from NC_134829.1 coordinate 19,026,731, forward strand.
AACTCATATTAACTGGATTCGAACCAGAGTGTAGAAACGAACAAATTATGTCAAGAGCCTCTTAGGTAGCAACACAAAAACTTCATTACAGAACATTACAAAATATACAAACAATACGAAGGATAGATAATCGAATGTGCCAGTCGAGTATGAATAAATGGATAAACATTCTACTAACCCTACTACTAAAAAAAAAGTACAACCCATACAGTATATAAAGAACAATGAAACTCGAGTTCTGATTTAGCAATGTATAACTAGAGAAAAGGCAACTAGTCATCAATACACACCGCCAAGGAATAATGAGATTGGCCGTCACATTATAACGCCCCCACGGCTTGAAAGGGCGAGCATATTTGGTGCGACGGGGATTCAAATCTGCGACCCTCGTATTACGAGTCGAGTACCTTAACCACCTGGACATGATTTAACTAGCTTATAATAAAAGTATTAATTAGGGTATTTATGTCTAATTTGTTTGTTTGTTTGTTTTGAATTTCACGCAAAGCTACATGAGGGATATTTGCGCTAACTGTCCTTAATTTAGCAGTGTAATACTAGAGAGAAAGCAACTTAATGGTATTGAGCGTAACTTTATAACGTCACGACGTCTGACAAGGCGAGCATATTTGATGCGAGGGAAATTCGAACCTGCGACCATTAAACTGTAAGTCGAGCGTCCTAACCACACGGCCACGCCAAGTTTTTATTTCACTCATTCATGAAATAAATGTGTCTCAATATACGAAGCTCTTCACCACGTGTAGGACTATACACATCAAGCAAAATAGATTATGTTCTGATACAAAATACCACACGTATCACATGAATGGAGTTTGCTTTGAAAAAAAGCTTTGTGTGTGTTTTCTTATAGCAAAGCCACTTCGGGCTATCTACTGAGTTTGAAAAACATTGTTACAACTAAGAACTGTAAACAGTTGTTACGTATTATAATTTATCCCAGACGATTCTTTGATTTGTTTGTTTTCGAATTTCGCGAAAAGCTACACGAGAGCTATCTGCGCTAGCCGTCCCTAATTTAGCTAGTCATCACCACCCACCGCCAACTCTTGGACTACTCTTTTACAATAAATAGTGGGATTTATTTCTCACATTATAACTCCCCCTTGGCTGTAAGGACGAGCATGTTTGGTGTAATCAAAAGACTTAATTTTGATGTGACGCACAGTTTTAGTCAACATACTACCACTTGTTACGCCATATTGTGATTTGGTAGAGAAAGGTCTGGAATATTGTGGACATCACAAGGATATCGAAATGCGTGAGTTAACGGTAAAGGAGTATATAATAAACTTATAGTACGGGTCCTTGGGTAATTCTAGCATCAAGTGAAAAGTGTTTGATAAGAAATTGTTAACACAGACTTTAGCAACTGGGTTCGTGAAAAATTTAAGACTCACGTTCTTACAGCGAGTGCACATTTACGAAAATAACAATTGTGACATGATTACAATAAAATAATGAAAAAAAAAACGTTTAATTTAACCTGTCTGACTGATTTGTGGTTTGTCTGTGTTTGCGAGACAGCGTTTTATATGTTTTTAGGATGTTGTGTTATAGATACAATAACATATTTGATGGCAACAATGTTTTTTAGGAGTTTACTTACATCAATAAGTAAACAGATGTGAAGCAAATCGCTATGGTTTGATATATTTTATCCTCTTTTGAGAACGAATGTTGAGATGTGATTTTTCACTGGGATGGATTTAGTAAACGCAAAGGAGAGAAATTAGGTAACTTGTAAAGTGAGAAATAAGAACGGCAAAGGTGTTTTAATCGAGAGAGTAAACCAGCTTCTGATTCGTTCTTTATCGAGGGCTGAATTTTTTAAATATTTGATATATATTTTGTCTCCTAACGTAGTAATTGGTCAGTTTATATCACATTAAAGATTTGATCGCAGGTTGATGTGGGGATTATAAGTCGCATAAGTGACTGGTGATTTTATGGTTATTATTTAGATTATCATTGTTATTGTAAATGTGTTTAGGCTTGGTTAGTGAGAGATATTTTAAAATACTAACGAAAGAGATTAGTTATTTCGCTGTGGATAACAACAGCAAGTTTTTAAATATTATGCCACTTCTTTCTACATGCAAAATTAAATTTACTTTACCATAGTGAAAATTAAGACTTTGCTTTGCCAGTTCTAACTGTTAATTCTTATGGAAATTCTGTGTTTTATTGTTAGAGTTGTTGCTTAGTGTTTTATTTTGTTTCTAATGGATTTAGAATGTCTCTGTTGTTCTATATATTACATGTAAGATTTTGGTTTCATAATTGTCTAAGTACTCAATTGAGTACATGTAAAATATACTAGGTAGAAAGAAGGTTTTCTAGTTTATTCTGAAATATCTTCCAGTCTACTATAGAAAAGTCAATGTATTGTATGGCCTGGAATACATCTGTTACAGATCATCTGTATAAATAAACCACTGGCCACATCCGGTATTTTTATGGACACGGAAGATTCAAATGCGATGAGAAAGAGTAACGGTTACTATTACTATGTCCAAGATATTTTGTTAATCGTTAACAGGAATGTCAGTGAAGGTGTTATTTTTAAAATGTTGTCATTCGTAAAGGACTGAAGAGCAATACTCTTATTTAGTTGAAATATTGAGTGTATGTTGCCTAGAATAATTACATGAGAATTTGAGTTTAATAATGACTGGATAAGGACAGTATAGTTTTAGATGAAAAATAAAATATCTAAAGGATAACGATTAAGAAATTTTGAAAATACGGATTTCATAGAGGAGATTCATTGGAATTAAGAGAAAATTGTGATATTTTCCCATCAGGAATAGCAATATACTGCCTGCCTGGATATTTAGTTTTGAACACTGTTTTGTAGTTAGGGATGGAAAAGATTAAGGAAGAACCCAGTAGAGTTTTATTAGTTATAGTTGACATTATCGTTCAAGTTTGTAATATTCTTGGGACAACGAGTCTAAAAATTGATCAGTAATATGTAGTCCTATGGTTGCTGGAAACCGTAATAACATCAGCGAGGAGGGAGGGGACAGAAATGGTTGAACTGGCTAGTAGAATATCATAGGTGACCACAATGTAGAATTTCAGCAATTGACACTGATTCACTATTGGTATTAACAGGAGATATTTGGGTCTTCTAAGGTTTCAGTAGCTGCAACATATAGTTCTGTAATAAGCTTGGTATATATTTGGCAGAAATGGAGTCTGCAGTGTGAGGAGCCTTGCTACGAGCATTTGAAACTTTTAAGCAGCAGGAAAATTGCTGCAGGAAGAGACTTGGATTCCTCCATAGTTTGGACATTTAATTACCTCCTGTCGTTTAAAACATTTCGATTCAAGGTGGTTTCCTGTACATAGGAATGACTTTATTCGCGTGGTGCAGCTCTTTTGGAGTAGCCTTATCTCTGAAACTTGCAGAACTGTAAAATTGCGATTGGTATGATATTGACATCTTCTAGGCTGCCAGCAACTACCAGGAAACCTTTTCTTCGTTTTTGATGATGATGCCAGTTTGACAGAATTATAGAGAATGATTATTATGAATGGGTTGAATTTGTCGGTCTTAAAGGACTTCATTATGGTTATCTTTTAGACTGCGAACATGTAATGAGATTTTGAAAAGTGAAATGTCCATGGGGATTTCGCTGATGACGACGCTGCACAAGACTGGGTAAGTAAACCTTTAGTCATACTTTCAAGGCAGAAATTGGGCAGGAGTTGAACAGCTTCGAGTACTCTTTGAGAAGAGTCTGTTTGATGAGAATGGTTTTCTTGGTAAGTAGTATACATTCAACTGGTTTGTAGAAGGAAACAAACTGTGTAATTCGGTAGTGATCTGTGTTTTTCATGAAATCTGGCCAGTGAGTGACTAGTGTAGTTCTTTGGTGAAATTTGGTTTGAGCAACTTACTATTTGGAGCTAGTGTTGGTCAATTATGGTACATTGTTGGCACATTTTTTTTACAGTTGGAAGATAACAAGGTGTTATTGTTAGTTGATAACGAGCAGCTAAGATCCACATCTGGATAAGATCTTCAAATGAAGTCAGACGTGTCATCAATAGGGGTTTGCATGGCCTTTACTTCTTGTTTTACAGTTATTGGTACCAGATCAAAGATCTGTGACACGTCCTTCAGGACGTTTTCTTTTCTATACTTATATCGGATCATCTTTGCTACATTCTAGACTAGATGTCGAGATAACGCATGATTCAAAAATATTTTACTTGCACAGGAAATTTATTAGAATGTAAGATTAACTTCCTTTTTACAGAAATCAACAGTCATACATTTGAACCTGTGGTGTATTTATGTGTATTTATGAAGCATTATTGAAGCGTAGCCGTATGTCAAAACTGGGTTAATGGAATTCGAAATTCGCAAAAAAACAAACAAACAAGTTGCACGAGAGTGGTAGGATTGAAATATGGAAGAATGGGACTGAAGCAAGAACTCCGAGTATGGGGTACAAAGAGTGGTGTCATGATAAATTTTACGATATTGAGCTGTGTCGTTGTATGTTTTGATACTTGTTTTGTTAGGTTGTAGAAGAAAGTAGTTCATATTGCACTGAAACTTGTGCATTCATTGTATTTAAGAACCGTTGGCAGACTTTGATGCAATATGTTTCCTTAAGTTTACTGGTTTTCCAATTGTGTGCAGACGTCTTCAATCAAGTATTGTCTTTATTCATTAACTTTGCCTTCACCAAGAATATAAATAAAGTTTATATAAATGTGATTGAACTTTTAATCTATAAAGAGTTGATCTCTAAATCATTTGTTTAAATGTTTTCTCAACCTTCATCTATGTTTTAATATATGTGTACGTACCCCAAATATTTGTATTGAATTTTAACCATACAAGTAGTCCTATAAGCCTAACGCTAGGTATTGTGCTGACCAAGGCAAATTTTCAGTCTGCTTCCCTTCCAATTTTATTTTACATGCACAGCAAAATATAGGATTATATATCATATTTCGTTTACGTATTTAAATTTATTTATTAATGCTTGAAGAAATGTTAAAGTAGTAATAAACATGTGCTCACCGTGTCAGCCAAAAGTTATCCGGTTTTTTTTTCATTGAGAAAAAGTTGAACACTGCTTGCTTCAAGTCTAATTTTACGCTTGGTGAAGATTGTTAATTGCAAAATCAATCTTCTTTGTGCCATAGTTGATTTCATTTAGATTTTGATTTCGGTTTGAAAAAGCCTCTTTTTCACTAGCAAAGTCACCATAATTTTAGTTACGATAATGATAATCTGTTGTTGCAAACGTATTTTAATGTATTTTACAGAGTGATTTTGTTTACTCTTCATAAAAGGGACTGTAATGTAACAAGTTAAGAATGCAGTACAGGTAACTGAGCAATAACTTGTATTCTTTTGAAATCCGGAGGTGTGGTTTAACAACTTCGTCAAAGCAATTTACCTCGAAATTTAACCGTGGACCACAACTTTCCTCTGCAAACAATGCTTGTTATATCGTAAATGATCCTGTTATTCTTGGGAAAAATCTTTTTCCAAATGATTTCTATTTCTTCTGCAAAAAATCTTCAATCCACCAAACCGTGTGAAAAGTTTTCATAAGTTCTCCACCGGTAAAGAAAATATTTTTTTACAAGATTCGAAACAATGCAACATATGTGAAAAATCAATATTTTGTTGTTGTATGTTGTTGAGGTTCATCTCATAGAGCAAATGAAGTCATACAACAAAACTATTCACACGTTGAAACTTATCGTCTTGGCAATGATTTAGAATATGAATTTGTTCTGCTGATTCTTGTGAAAAGATTGTCGTGTACAATGTAACCCAGAGTATCATTGGTCAGTCCCAGTTGATATTCAAGTGAAATATAGCCTGTATTTTATTTCTAATCTTGTTATTTCAATAACGTCTTGTAACAATACTTCTCAATTAACTGAAGATCCTGTTGTAATAATATTTCTCAATTAATTGAAGATCCTGTTGTAACAATAGTTCTTGATGAGAAGAAACAAATGAATATGCTCTGATTTATGTCAAATAATGCTACTGCGAGGCTGAAACAAGATATTCAGAAAATGTGTATTGCATTACACCCAAAACTCTTGGATTTATGTTTCTAATTCTTCATTGAATACCATGGTTTTATGTTATACGTTGACTTCATTGTGATACACTTGCCTCGTAAATAGTCCAGTAGAAGCAGCACTTTCTCAAGTCTACTCAGAATAAACTTATTGCTACTGGCACTGTTTGAGTCAGTCAGTGGGAGGGCTCCGAGAAAAAAAGAGTCGCTTATATTAAGAAATCGATGCAGAGATTTAATCGGTACGCTAGGCCGCTTATCAGAAGATTTAAAGTTCAAGACTGCAATATGTTCTCCATTTTCAGTTGTGAGGAGAGAAAGTTTAAAGTCATTTCTGCCACTAAATTCAAAGTAGGCATGGAAGTAACATATGTTGCTGACTGGATGTTTTCCAACCCCTTGATCATCAATTCTTAATTCAGGACTGCCATATCTAGCTTGGCCGTATAGCATATGTGTCACATAAGACACTGTACAGATTGTGAATATTAATTATCGTCGATATTTACCTGAACATTTTCACGTGGTGATGTTTCAGAAACTCTGACGAACCACATAATGGTTTCATGCTAATGTCTGAGGTAATACCAAACATACTTTTTGTTTATAGAAGCATTCTACAAAATATTAGTTTTCTTGGACTGCAGTTAAATCAGTTCGTTATGGGTGCATTTTCTTACTTAATGTTTATATACCTATTTTGTTTGCTATTCGTATAAGTTGTTTTTGCTTTTTTCCGGACAGAATCAAACATAAACAAGTATTCAAGAAATTTGAGGAAATTTCATTTTGAGGTTGTGAAGAGCTTGGTATTAGTTATACAGAAACTAAAAGTTTGAATTAAACGAGATCTTAATTAGAAAATAAGGTTTATAATCATCTTTGTTGTTGTGTTCATTTCTTGTTTTAGCAATAGTTGTTTTCCTGATCCTTCTCGTGACAGCTCCTTCACTTTCTTTTAATTTGACCAGAATGCCCTCTTGGTTTTCTAAATTTGCTCCTTTACCTTTTCATTAGAAAGGCAGTGCCTTCCAGTAGCCAGGTATCTTTTCAGTTCGTTGTTTAATCATTTTGAAAAATAACACTGTTTGAAAAGTAAGTTACAATTTCTTCAAACGTCTTTAAAGTATAAAAATAACACTATTCTTTCGAAATAACACACCGGTAATTCACAAGGAACTAGTTTTAAAATGTGTTTAAAATTTCTAGCAACCTTTTTTCGGAACATTTTATGTTCTACTCAGATCATAAAAATCAAGAAATGTGCACTCTATATTGAGGGAAGTTGAATGCCATTTTCCATTGGCTAACCATAGCAGACCACACGACTTGGAATAACAAAATAGAAGATGAATTATAAATGTACAACTATCTCATCAAGTTGATTCGCCAGAAAAATAATTTTTAATTTTGCATCCACGGTGTTTTATTATTCTAGGCATTTTCCTAATGAACTGTGTCCCAGTTTAAAGCTGTAGGACACATCCGTTAACGTTTAACGTTACCTGTGGATATAATACTGATAATGATTTTTGTTTGTACTCGCGAGTGCAGTTTTCTGATTATACAATTCACTTGAACATGAGGCTACCTCTTTTATTTTCTATTTCATATATATCTTGATGTGTCAACAACGTACAAGAACGAAAAATATTATTTCAGGTAATGATGATTAGTCACTGAAATCCAGAGAAAAAGTGTAGTAGATTTAATAACTGTTGCATCATAAAGGTAAAACAATGACGGTTTTAAAGACAATGGAAATTATCAATCCTAAGTCCACTAAAATGGCGAAGATTAGACAAATAAAACATGGCAAGAATAGACACATATTTTATTTTGTACATTGTAATTAATTATTTAATTAAATATATGAGTTCTCACACGGCCTGGTGGTTAGGGCTCTCAAATCGCAATGTGCAAGTCGAAGGACCAAATCTGATCACCTGCTCGGTTTTTCAGCAGTGGAGGCATTATAACGTGACGGTCAATCCCAATTTTCCTTGTTAAAGAGTAACTCAAGAGTTGACAATGGGTGGTGTTGACTAATTGTCTTCCCTATAGTTTGTCGCCTTAAAATTAGCATAGATAGCTCTCGAGTACTTTTGTGAGAAGTAAAACAAATGAAATTAATTTTATATATTGGTTAATCAATGATATCGACAGAACAATACACTGTACATGTTAAATCAATAGGATATTATGATCCAAAATGGTAACTTAATAAAACAAGTAGAAACTACGAAATAACATAAAAACAAAACGATAAATTTTCTCATGAAAACGTGAGAAATGAACGTGTTTGTGTTTTTCACTAAATAAATTAATGTACACTACTATTATGAAGGCTTAGTTTTGATTATGATTAGTTCCTCCATCGAAGTTGTAATGCACCTTATTAAACATATATAGGTAAAAAAAAAACACTTACAATATGATGTTGGTTTTATTAGCTTAACTATGTCTATTGATTTAGCAGCAAAGTGAAATTTTAAATTTATATGGCTAAAAAAGGATAATGTAATTTATTTTAAAATCCCAGCTCGAAAGTATTCTGTTACCTATTTAATCATTATAGCTCTAAAAATATTGTAGAAATACAAAGCGTGAAGTAAAGAGTTTTACGAAGGTAACACATTGTGTAGCTTTGTGCTTAACATTAAACCAATAAACCAATGACTCTCATCAGTAGAATCTCGACCTTCTTTCTCATTGTTATCCACTTACTTTATATATAACTGTCTCCTCTACAAGTCTTGGTTCAATTTTCATGTATACACATTTAAGCAGAAGAGTCTTATAGCTTGCAATAATGTTGTTCACGTAAACACAAACTGTTTAATCTTCTCACTCTTCAAGAATCACAGTTTTCTTCTCTCATTCAAAGTCTTAACAATATTTAGGTAAGAGTCATTGACAAAAATTTCTTACTAAAAATTGAAGATTATGAACATAAAGCCATTTTGAAGAAATTTTTATGATTCACAGTTAAAGGCGGGTTGCATCTGTTATAAGTATCTCTAAATTCTAGGAAATTCAAATTCAGTGCCTACCATGGCGAGGTTGTCAGGGCATTTGATTCGTAATATGAGGGTCGCGGGTTTGAATCCCTGTCCACCAAACATGCTCGCCCTTTCAACAATGAGTGTGTTATAATGTTTTAGTCAATCCCACTATTCGTTGAGAAAAGAGTAGCCCAAGAGTAGACAGTGGGTAGTGAGATAAGCTGCCTTCCGTCTAGTCTCAAACTGCTACATTAGGGAGGGCTATCTGCGCTAGCCCTTGGGTAACGTTTCGCAAAATTCAAAGGCAAACAAACAATAGTATCGAAAGCGTTATCTTGGCTTCTAGTGTTTGATGATAACTTGTTTCGTACAATGTAGACCCGGCATAGGAAGGTGGATTAAGGCGTCCGACTCGTAATCTGAGGGTCGCGGGTTCGAATCCCCGTCGCACCAAGCATACTCGCCCTTTCAGCCGTGGAGACGTTATAATGTGACAGTCAATCCCACTATTCGTTGGTAAAAGAGTAGCCCAAGAGTTGGCGGTGGGTGGTGATGACTAACTACCTTCCCTCTAGTCTTACACTGCTAAATTAGGGACGGGTAGCGCAGATAGCCCTTGAGTAGCTTTGCGCAAAATTCAAAAACAAGATCGGCCAGTCTTTGAACAACTCTACTATTAGCGTGAAAGCAAGGTTATGCTTATAATACTTTGAAACACAGATCCAATATGCAAAAGCCTGCTATGATTGGTTCCCGTTTGTTCGATATCTCCTACATTTCATATGGTGATTCACAACAACTGAAATAAATGAAGCTTCATCTTTGTAAGTAAATTTTAAATTTATGGAGGACTCGTTGATTATTTTTGACTCAAATAATACAATTATTAAGCTTCATACTTCAGAACATTTGACAAAGTGGGAAATATTTTCGTTTCAAAATGGGAGCGTTGATTGAGAAAATTACGAATACTATATCTATCATAATCTTTATTAAAATAGAGCAATATAAATATATTCACTTAGATTATTACAAGATATTATGTTGTCGTGCCCTCTAACACCATAAGGGTGAAGATATGGTTTTCTTCTTTGCCGGAGGAGGCAGGGTGAGGGATAGATAGTCCAGAAGACTCTATACATTGTTGGGTGATTTTCGGTTGGAAGCGAACTTCTGGTTTCCTGACACCTGCCACTTTCAGCCAATAATCACAAAATCTCTGTGACGAAGCTCAGAGATAAACACTGTGGTAAAAGTGGTCATGAGGAAAAGACGAGATAAGCTCATTATCGGTTCACGTAATGATATTGACGAGAAGACGTGATAAGTTTATTAACTGTTGATGAAATGATACTGAGGACAAGATGCGATTATTCTTTTATCGTGGTTTCCTTGATCCGATCGTAAAACTGGAAGTCATTATAGAATCTAGAGAGAGTTCTGAGCTGAGGGACAGCACGAACATTTATAAGAAAAAGAAACAGATTATCTGGTTATAATCCAAAAAAGTGAACTCACATATAGGAGAACCTTTTTTCAAGTTTGCTTATTTTTAAGTAATATGTCTTGCCAGGGAAGTGTAGGCGAATGTCTATCACTGATGCACTTACTTATAGACAGGTCAGAATGATGGCAGTTGATTCCTAAGAATAGAATATGCATAATGAAGGATGATGAAATAGTTCTTTTAGAGGCGGGCCTGACATGGCCTAGCGCGTTAAGGCGTGCGCTTCGTAATCTGAGGTCGTGGGTTCGCGCCCGAGTCGCGCCAAACATGCTCCCCTCCCAGCCGTGGGGGCGTTATAATGTGACGGTCAATCCCACTTTTCGTTGGTAAAAGAGTAGCCCAAGAGTTGGCGGTGGGTGGTGATGACTAGCTACCTTCCCTCTAGTCTTACACTGCTAAATTAGGGACGGCTAGCACAGATAGCCCTCGAGTAGCTTTGTGCGAAATTCCAAAACAAACAAACAATCTTTTAGAGGCGACCAAAGTAATTCTTATTTTAAGGTTTGGGACGAACAGCTACTAAAATAAAATTTGGAGTGGCTACGACAGAAGAAATATTACTTCCTGGGACCTCTGGTCATCTAAAGCTAACAAATGAAACGATGTACTTTTTCTTGCTTATAGCTTAGAAAGACAACTAGTGAACGACGCGCCCCTAAATATTGGTTGTTTTTACTCTAATAACCTATTCCACGTCTTAATAATATGTTCGCTGAGACTGGAACAGCTGTTGGCGTAACAGCCGGCAGCCTGATCAATGGAACCGTTTATCTGAAGTATTCATTATTGGGCTCTGCTTCCTAACCCTCGTCGTGACCCAGCATTCAGAATGTATTGCAAGCGTGTAAGCTTGTGCTTCATGCATGCATACCTCGCGCGCCTTTCTCGCTGACTGAAGAATTATTCATTATTCAGTGGCTCCGTATACTTATTCTCTCGGTCGCACTTTTTGTGTTTTGTATGTTATGAAACTGAGCACAGCCCACCGATATGAAGCGGTGGCAGCTCTGCCAGCTAATACCCTGCGCACCGCAGCCCAGGCACTCTCGGCGTGGTTCCTGTAATCATTATTCACAAAGCGGCTTGGTGGCAGTCGATGTTCTTGCTCTAAGTCACATCTAATATTTAGGATGTAAAATAATTACGGTGCTTGCATTGGCTAGCGCGAGATAAGAGCTGACTGGGTGGATCAAAGTTTCTGTGTTGTTGTTGTTTTTTCTTCTGCAATTTCATGTTGATGCCTGTTATATAGTTTTACAGTCATATATGGTTATATAATATCGTCTCAAAGGACGAGATTATGATAGTATCAAAGAATTCACGAATATGCTGAAAAGTCACATAATAAAACCCTACTATATCTGTAACATAACAGATTGTAAGACTAATAATTAGGAAATGTTAAGAACATACGTTTTCAAGTCTGTATACGTGATAACGTGCAAGCATCTTTATAAATATATTCCATATCCATATGTATACATTTATATGTATGTCTAGTATACAGATCTATATGTATACATTTATATGTATGTCTAGTATACAGATCTATATGTATACATTTATATGTATGTCTAGTATACAGATCTATATGTATACATTTATATGTATGTCTAGTATACAGATCTATATGTATACATTTATATGTATGTCTAGTATACAGATCTATATGTATACACTTATATGTATGTCTAGTATACAGATCTATATGTATACACATATATGTATGTCTATTATACAGATCTATATGTATACATATATATGTAGGTCTAGTATACAGATCTATATGTATAAATATATATGTATGTCTAGTATACAGATCTATATGTATAAATATATATGTATGTTTGGTATACAGATCTATATGTATACATACATATGTATGTCTAGTATAGTTTTCGATATTTTTCAAAATCTACATCCTCGGAAAACTAGATTTTTGTTTCCCCCAAAAAAATGTATTGGTCATGAAAAGCTTATTTGTTTATATATGTTTAGGACCACGAGGGAAACTGATTAGCATAAAATCGTTTGAAACTAATGCTTACGACAAAAAGAAGGCATTTCCAACTTCTGCAAATATGCCTAAACTCTAGAGGTTTTTTTTAGTTGTTTTCACATGGAACTTCAAACGTCACATTTCTCTACCCTTGGCTGCTCTAATTGTTTTCATATAGACTTTACCTAAAGTATACAGTTTTTGTGAAAGTTTCGAGAAATATTTCTACATGAATACGTAGAATAATACGTGTATCTATGAATAATACGTGTATCTATTAAACATTTTGCACAATGTTAGATATGTGATAGAATATAGTATAAAGTTTTATCGAGCTAGAAAAATCAAATGGATAACACTGACAGACTTTAAAATTTTCACTCTCTGCAGAAATTGTCAGAAACGTTGATTTTAGTTTTGTTTACCTATTAGTTTAAAATTAAAGGATTCAAAAAGAATTAGTTTTACTTTTACTCTTAGCTACATATGTAAAATATGTCCCAAGTTTTATCATTTTAAAGATAGCAATTATATCTCAGTACCTAACAGAAGCTATGTGTCTATATATCTAACATATGTAAAGCTAAGTTTGTGTCTGTTTGTTCATGCCTTTCAATCATTTGTTCCTTATACCTTTCCACATTTCTTGATTAATTAGCACCAAACTTGACACGCTGAGATATGATGACATTAGGAACGTCGTCAAAGAGTTGGGGGTTGACCTCCATCAATTTTCTTATATAACTGAGGAAAAACAAAACTACCAAGTTGGTACAACTTGACACTGTGATACGGAATGACATCAGAGGTTTAGATCCCCCGCATCTAATTTTAATATTGGTACCTTTATTTATTTTTATTGCATTTTAAGATTTGTTACGTTAAGACAAAAATATAAGCACAATTTTCTTTCCTTTTTTACAAACAAATAGGATTTTGTTAGCCATTATGTGGCCTTTTGCTTAAAATGCAAACAAACAAACATATCTTCTTTATACTAAAAATATGCAGAATAAAAATAAGGATTTTTAAACAAACACAAAACAAATATTTACCTACTTATTACAAATTGAAACTAACGTAGAACTACTGTAGTTACTGTAAGTTTGAACAGAAATATGGTTCAGTTGGAACTAAAATTTCATTTCAGCTCAAAAGTAACAGACCCACAACTCCTTATAACAGTAAGTTCTTTTTCTAAGAGATGCCTTTTTAATTTACAAACATTTTAAGTTTTAAACAGTTAAGATAGGTGTTTCAGAATATCATGTTGGTAAGGATAAATAAATTTGAAAGTTAAATTTAAGCCTTTTAGATTTATAACACATTTGAATACTTTTTATTAGAAAGGTCAAATGTTTTGATCGGCAAAAATAAAACATCGTTAGTAATAACTCACTCTAGAAAGTAATTATTTTATAAAAATAGTTTTGGTTTAATATTTCTTTTTATTCTCAGTTTAAATGAATATTTCAGCCTTTGCACAATGAACGCTAGTTTTTATATATCGTGCCTAGTATGAATGCCATAAATTCATAGACGATAATGAATAAAAGTGGAAGTTTATATTTATAAGCATATTAATAATAAACGTTTAAGTTAAAAACAGAATCTACGAATATTGCCATTACTGAGAACATGCTTGTTATATAGAGGAGAACTGGACATCTGATATTACTATCGTAAAGTTCCCCTGTGGCACCGCGGTATGTTTACGAACTTATAACGCTATAAACCAGGTTTCGATACCCGTATACCTGTGGTGGGCAGAGCACAAATAGTCCTTTGCGGAGCTTTGTGCTTAACTACAAACAAACAAGTAATCGTAAATTTTTGTTTTTGCGCAAAATTAAGTAATGAACTATGTACGCTTTGCCCACTATAGGGAATCGTAACTCTGGATTTTATCATTGTAAGTCAGTAAACTTTCTGTTAAACCACCGTGGTTAGCGCCAACATAAATGCCTAATGTAAATATTAATTCGTTTAGTTTGTTTGTATTTAAGTGTAAAACTATAGAATAGGATATCTGTGGAAATTGCCCATCGCGGGTATCGACATTCGATTTTTGGCGTTAAAAGTCCCAAACTTACCAGTTTACGTGTTAAAGACACTGTGATACGATTTTTTTAACATAATTAATCATACCTAATGTTATTTACTCCGTGTGCTTTATTTTTTGTCAAATGCGACTTGAAAAATTGATTTTATATTGAGCATTTGAACTAAATATTTAGTTTGAATTAAGTAATTGTATATTATAGTTTTCTTTGAAGGCTTAAGCTCTATTTATGTGTGTATGTGTGTGTGTGTGTGTGTATTTTTTTCTTATAACCAAACGACATCGGGCTATCTGTCGAGTCCACAGAGGGTAATTTTATGTGTGTATAAATTTTATGATAGAGTAATTAGCTATGGTTTTAGTTTCAATTTTTATTATCTCATGTGCATGTTTCATGTAATTTGAATTTCTACTCAACCATCTGACTAGTTGTTTTATTACTTTTCTGTACTTACATTTTACTCGCTATTAAACTTGGTCTGTTGCTGAATATGGTGGTGTTGTAATGTCAGTGCACTGTACTTACCCGAAACTTCTTTACTCGTAGAAGTCATGTTTTGTTTCTTAACCTCGAGGCTGTAATATTAAGTTTGTAAATCTACGAAAAAAACAACATCGACCAGCAACATCTACTCGGAAATCCCACCTTCTGATGAGCTTCATAAGTTGTATAAAAGCATTTTGAGAATGAGTCAGATATTTATTTTATTGTGTTTTTACTATTTTTATAACCCGCGTTTCGCATAAGAATTTTTGTTGGTTGAAAAGCGACAAAAAGTGAGCAGCGAATGATTTTTTCTCCTACACCTTATTTCACAACTTAAAAAAAATCTATGATCTATCTTTCACTAAGAACACAAAATAAAATATTCAAACACCAAATATTCTAACCTATTCTCCTACTTCAGTTTTAACTTTAGCCTACTTTAATAGCATCGTTGAAAGCAAGGTAGCATCATAATATCATATAATATAGATTTCATGGTTAAACTATTTAGAATATGAGTTTTCATTCTTCGTGAAAATATTCTACATTGTAAGTTTAGCATAGAAATATTAGAGACGAAGAAATAAAAGTTTGGGTAACTTTGGGAACCTTATTATCTTCTACGTTTAGAATAATTAAAAATGTCTTAGATATATTTAGGTTACATTTATCTTGGTAGAAGCTGTATTGATGTGTTCGTTGTTTATTTCAGGACAACAACAGCGTCGGGCCTTGGCTACTTTTAACCAGTGGCCCACTTTTCTTGACCCCCTTCGAGAGTGGGAACACTTGAGGCGCAAAGCTACTGAACAATGGACATTAGAGTTATCTCGAAGAATGCCAGGAGTACCAGGTGCCCCCACAGGTAAAGCAGTGTAAGACTCACTAATTCTCTCTTCTGAAAGAAAATGACATAAATCTACTGGATACATTTTACTTAGATATTCCAAGATATTTTGGTGTATATATATATATACATACAAACACTAATATATATATATATCACTATATAAACGTGTAATATATATATATATTAGTGCTTGTTTGCT
Organism: Tachypleus tridentatus; assembly: GCF_004210375.1. Classification (NCBI taxonomy): domain Eukaryota; kingdom Metazoa; phylum Arthropoda; class Merostomata; order Xiphosura; family Limulidae; genus Tachypleus; species Tachypleus tridentatus. The sequence continues at coordinate 19,042,932 of NC_134829.1, forward strand.
GCTAAGCGCAAAGCGACACAATGCCCTCTTTGTGCTTTGCTTACCACGGATATCGAAACCAGGTTTCTAGTGTCGTAAGTCCGCAGATATTCCACTGTGCCACTAGTGGTCGTGTTGATATAATAGCAAAGACATTTTGTTATTGCTTCTTCCCTGTCTGTCTTGTGATTATTTTGTTTTATAAACTTAGTATTATTTTTTATCAGTGCTGTCAGTTCTTCGAATAGGAAGCTGCTTCCTACGGACGACTACATATGAGATTAATTTCCATTTTGAATAAAGAATTAACTGAACGCGATAAGATATAATTTAGTTTTTGTTGTAACACAATTAACCCACGTGGATGGACGTTGTAATTCCGTTATGTTTGTTTTTGACCGAGTATGCATAGATTTTATTAATGTGCATCAGTTAATTATTTTTATTCTAGTTGGATTATAGTTAAGTAAAATGTTTCCAATACTTTCTCGTACTCAGACGTTTAAAACTTAAGCCTTTCTTTGTATTTCGGTGTTCTAGTGATGAATATGAAACAAAATACACGTGATTTTTCATTATTCTTGGGTTTCAATTCAGCATTAGAAAGATTGATACCTTAAGGGATTTACCATTTAGTAGTAGTGTTTTGTTGCTTATTATGGTTGGTCGGGTATAAGCCTATTTGATATACTCTATCATGGGGAATTGAACGCCGGATTTTAGCTTTATAAATCCTTAAACTTACCGCTGGCCCGTCGAGTGACCTTTCGATAGTGCATTTATTGAGATTTCTGTCGTTCTACATTAAACTCCAAAGTATTTCATAGAACAAGTTACTCTTGAATATCTTCACTGAACGATAGATTCAAGACGTATTCTTGTTTTGTGGTGAAAATAAAGACTACAGATATTTCAATAGCACTCTTATTGACAGAATCGGGCTGTTTGGAATAAATATTGTATGAAGTAGGTAGGATTTTAACATTAATATTGTGCTGAATAGTAAGAGTTTTTATCAAACTGGGGCAACTTTTAAAAGTGCATTCTTTTCAATTTATTTGATCGTTTCTATAAAGACAAATGATAATTTATTTTAAATAGATCGCTTTTCTAAGATTTTAACAAAATGACTCATCACACAGTTACTTAAAAACAAACAAAAGCAAGTGTGTTTCCAAGGTTTCAGTTGAAGTTGATTACTTGTTATGTTATTATGTTGAAGTGATTCACTGCGTAATTTTCTTATTGAACTGGGTGGAATTTTAACATTTCGATTAAAATAAGCCAAACACTGAAGTCTATAAACTCCTGACGTTTCTTTTAGTACTTATTATCTTAAACGTTGTGAGGTTCTAACATTTCTAATTTTATTGACTATTTTAAAGGGTGTCGTGTCTAACGTTTCAATTCTATTGATTATTTTAAGGGGTGTATTGTGTAATGTTTCAATTCTATTGATTATTTTAAAGGATGTGGTATCAGACGTTTCAATTTTATTGACTATTTTAAGGGGTGTCGTGACTAACATTTAAGTTTTATTGACTATTCTAAAGGGTGTTGTGTCTAACGTTTCAAGTTTATTGACTATTTTAAAGGGTGTCGTGTCTAACGTTTCAATTTTATTGACTATTGTAATGGGCGTGGTGTGTAACGTTTCAATTTTATTGACTATTCTAAAGGGTATCGTGTGTAACGTTTCAATTTTATTGAACAACTTGAAGCTCATTATACCCACTCCTCACGTTACCCATATCATATATCAACTTTTAGTTGTATTTATTAAAATATTCAAACTATAAAATTTGTATCCGAAGTTAGATAAACGATCAATGTGGTTAATAATTGACATTGACTGGCATATTTAATATTCTACGAAAATTATCTAGTTTTGTTGTTTCTTATTAAAATGGATAAGCTCTTAATGTTTCTTAAAATGAGACAAAGAGTGTTATTTCCAATGAGCTATGTGAACATTTAATGTTTACATTCAAGTAAGTCGACTTTAATTGTTAACGTTTATGTTAAAGTGAATCTGTTATTTCCGTTCATATTAATATTTTTCAACTTCCTTTGAAATGTGTCAGTTTTCTGTTCTTGAAATCACAAACACGAATTTATGTTGAAGAACGACCTTTAAAGTGTTTATTAAATATATAAAGTTGTTAATTTCTATTAAAGGAGATTAGTTTTAACTTATGTACTTTGAAGATATTAACTTCCCTCATTTGTTAGTAAGAATAAGCTTTACTGATACCATTACTAAAGTGAAAGTGAAAACAAAAATCGGCCATCAAGTTCAAAGGAAATGTTTACATGATGTGCTGTTTATACAATAGATTTCTACTGTAAACATGCAACTTTTAGAAATAACACCAAATGATTAGTTTGTCGAAAATGATCCATAAAAGACGTCAGCAATAATTACTTCTTGAAAAATTAAACAAGAACGTTAATTTTGAATCTTATGTTTTAAAACATTTAATAACAATTTACATAATATTTAAAATAACGTGCAGTATTCATCTTTCTAATAAAGACATAACTTTTGAAAAATTGCCCTTCTGAGCAAGCCTTAAAAATTTTAGGTTATCTTATATTTGGAGACTATAACACGTATGCAGAAATACAGCAACCAAGTGCTGAAGTTTCTTAGAAACAAATAAGACACTTTTTAATTTTCTGTGACTGACATATGAAAAATCGCTTCTCGTCTAATCTTTTTCCTCAGTGGAATAGGCAAATGACAAAAGCCTTAAGGCGGTATGAAATCTATCATCTCCGTCTAGACGGACCTATAACCTAATTTTGATTATCAAGTCATAAAAAATGCATGATTCATCAACTAGGTTAGAGATTAAAAGACAACCTGCTCAAGGAAAACTATATGTAATCAGTGCTACTTAATAATGAAATAAATTCCTAGGAGATCGTTTTGTGGTCAATCAACCATAATGAAAATTCCTAGCTTTGCAGAATCTGTGCTTATGCAGTAAGCTAGTACGGATTCTTGGAATAATCACTTCTATGAAGCTATTATAGGATATGTGGTTTGCTGAGAATTGATAAGCATTTTTTTGGGGGATGTTAATGCAATCGAGCAAATAATGCGTTTGTAATCTATCAAAAAAGACGCCCATAGTCTCCAGGTGTTTGCTAGCATGAGTAATAGGCAAATACGTTGTTGGAGTCAAAGAACTAAACCTTATTACACTAGACCCAGCATGGTCAAGTGGTTAGGGCGCTTAACTCGAAGTCTGAGGGTCATAGATTCGAATCACTGTCACACCAATCATGCTCGCCCTTTTAGCCATGAGAACGTTATAACGTGACAGTCAATCCCATTATTCGTTGGTAAAAGAGTAGCCCAAGAGTTGGCAGTGGGTAGTGTTAACTAGTTGAATTTCTTCTAGTCATACACTGCTGAATGACAGACGGTTATGTCAAATTGCACTTATGTGGCTTTGCGCGAAATTCAAAATAAACAAACAAATTTATTATAATAGGATATGTTTGGAAAAACACATTAATTTTTGAGCTTGTATTTTAGCTTTTTTTTGTTTTAGCCTGAATAGTGTAGTTTTTGTCTTCATAACCTAAAGCTAAATATATTGATTATTCATAAGATTTGAAATTTCTGTTTGTAATACTAAAAACATAAGATGTACATAACTGTTTAGTTTTTGATGAAATTATATACATATGTATATTTATGTATGTATAGTTTCTATAGTACCTTTATGTAACGTTAATACTGCAAGAGTGAAATTAATATCCAACATGTTAATTTGAACTAACTGGAAAGAATGGGCTCATACATCAGCCCATACAAAGCAAATTAAAAAATGGTTAAAATGTTTGATATTAATATAATTTGTCTTACAAATCGATAAAGAAGAGTTTCTACATTTAAGTTACGATACCGAATTCACTAGTTTTTTTTATGATCAGTATCCATAGCTTCATCGAATTATTCATCCACAGCCAGATTTCGTTGTTGTGACTAAACAAATCAGTTTAATTGTGGATATGAATCTGAATTAGAAGGTACGTTAGAGAAATGTCTTTTGATCTCAAACGTACCAATCTTATAAAGCCAATTTACTTGTTATTCATTTACGTTCTGTTAATTCAGCTACATAATTGGAGAGTTAAGGTAAATCATAAGTAGTGACTTTTTACTGACATAAGTAAAGGTTTGGCTATTTAACATTAGCCAAGCATATTTATTCGTATCACTACTCTCATTTAAAGTTTATGTTTTTTTTTGTTTTTGTTTTCCAAAGATTAAACCTAATCATGCAAATAAATTTGTCGGGTGAATACAAAATGTGTAAAAAACATTTCGAATATCAGTCCACTGAGTGTAAAGAATAAACAAGAGAAATCCGTAATGATCTACGTCAGTAGTGAAATACGTATTGAAAGTACACTACAACAAACATTAAACAGGAAATTCTTAACGTGGCGTTAAGTGTCTTTTCAGATATCAATATACATTTAGTTACTTACATGATTCACTTTCTTAAGCGAAAGAACTGTGATTTCAAAGTACTTAAGCCTAGTGCTCAACCAGGAGTGGTGCTATACTCGTTTTATTAAAAGAATATCACCATTTGCTAATTTACTCCTTTATTCACTGCCTAAAATGTAGTTCATTTCTGAATAATTTATAATAAAACATTATTACCTGATAGACGAAAAGGATTTCATGGGAAGTAGATACATACATGCGTTGGAAACCCGGTATACACAGAGATAAGTGGTAACTTATTTTAATATATCCAGTGGGATTCTGGGGAAGCAACTTAGATTTTCTTCTAGAAAACATGCACAAGGTCACAGAAGCTAGTTATCTGTACAGCACGTGGAATCGAAAACTTCAGTTCATTGGTCTCACTAGAGACTTCAGAAGAGGAGATACAAACATTATTAACAGCTAAAATGAGCTGACTTTATTGGTTTGTTTAATGGTAAGAAGACGTTTCAGCTCATTTGAACTTTTATTAATATCATCAGAACTGATAGAAACGACACTTATTGCTTGCCTCTTCAAATGTCAGCCAATGGTTCATATCTTTACCAATGGTAGACAGATCTCGAGCAGTACTCTATTTTTCTTATTAATAGTGAACTCTTCGAAAGCATTCAAGTTTCGGGAATGGTTTAAAAACCATTACAACTTGTGTATATGATCCTGTGTGCTAACTTTTTAATCAAAATGACAGATGACTTTATTGTTCGAATGTTCTAAATGGATAATATTCTTATTATATATTTATTTATTTTATTTTACGTGAAATTATTATAGTTTTTAGTTCATTTTCCTTTCATTCTGTATTTTACTTATGAGGCTATTATTGATCTTTATCGGACATTGTTACGAGTTTTGTCATCTCTGTACCTTTTTCTGAAGTTTTTATGTCTCTCTTTTCTAATTAGTCTATACAGTTATTGTGACCAGCCAGTTGACCTTCTATGATTGCATGCAGTCGCTTTGGAAGATAAAAATGTTTAAATCTAATTTTGCCTGTTTGTGATAAGCTAATATATCTAAGTAAGAAGGACCAGCATGACCTAAAAACCACTATATATATAGTAAGTTGTTAATTATTCTCTCTTCTACATTTACTGTAGTTGGGGTGAAAGCCCTTCAATCTTTTGTTATTTTGGGAAACATTCTAAGGTCTGGAATACCACATATCAAGTAAATATAACTGAAAACAACCAGTTAAGTGTGTGTGTAGTTATGGTTTAGAAATGCAGTTATGATATGTGAATAAACTTGCGTACAAAAATGTATATTCCAGGGCAGACGAATTTATTATCTGACGATATAGTGAGTTGGTTTGGCATCAGTGATACGAACTTTAGTGGTTAAAATCGGACTAGACTATCTTTATGAAGGCTGGTGTACCAATGTTATCAATAAGTAACTTTAACAAGAAACATTATTTTTCTAGAAGTGACCAGCAGTAGACCTTGATCTAAATCTCACAGAACATTTCTCAATCTTTTTCAAACTGAAGCTCAGCTCACCAAGAGAAGAGAGACGTGTTACACTGATTGATGTGTTGAAAAGTGAACAGATGCTACGTACGGTTTTTCTGGTCAAATATAAGTTTCTCAGATGCAAAAACTTTATGAAAGAGGAACGGGATCTCCATTACTGAGTGCTTTGTTCAGTCACACGAAACTTCTTCAATAAGTTGATTCAGAGAAGAACTGTCAAACTTTGACCAATTTGAAATTGAAAACACCAACATTGCAGATGTTGTAGTTAGCGTCATATTTTCAATGGCACTTTTCACCGGTTCTGTTCTATGGAAAAATATTTTTAATAGAATATATCCAAAATATAAATATGTTGTTCGTTCAGTTGATAGCGGCTTAGCTATAACATTTTGCTCTTTTAAGTTATCAAGAGTAGTATGAACATGAATGTTGTCCGTAATTTTGTCAACATTAGGCACTTCTATTTGTATACTGTAATTTATATTGAATCCTTCGGTATATCTAAACCATGGTTATTGTAATACAACTTGAGGCTCTATTGAAAAGTAATTAATCACATAAGAATATAAATATGCAGGTTTAGAAATTATCAAATCGTCATAACAGAAAAGAAAATCGAAAAAGAGAGCTATTTGCGCTAACCGTCCCTAATTTAGCAATGATCGTCCAGTTAGAATGTAGCTAGTCAACACCATCCATCTATAACTATTGGGATATTCTTTCAGCAACAAATACAAGAAGTGATTGTAACATTAAAACGACTTCAAGGCTGGTAGAGTGAGCATGTTTGGTGACAGGGATTCAAATTCACGACCATCATCTTATTACTTAATTACAAACCATCATTCAAACTTCTTCTCATCTTATGAGACCGAAGATAGATAACTATATATTAAAGGTAGAGATACTTGAGCTTATTTATAGTATTTTTAAAAGATCTTAAAATACGTAAAAAATACTTCTTACTCGGGATTGTCTCGGGATTTCAAATTATACGAACAATAAATGCCGTATAAATAGCTATTAGAATTATATTATCTCATATTTATTGAAGTGCAGTGTGGAAGAAAACATAATTTAACAAATTCTAATTCTTCATCCAAGTGTGGTTATTTAAAGAGTGGAATTAATTTATAACATGGTTTCTATATATTTACTACTGTACATATTGAAACAAGTGATTTTATTTTAAATTAATAAACTTGTTTATTATAGTTGCAGTTTAGCAGTATATTTTAAGCAACAAAGTGCCTGCTGTATACACTACCAATTTGTATTTCCTAAGGGATATTCGTATTTAATTTACTTAATCAAACACTTAAACTTTCCGAATCATACAGCTAAAATGTGTTTAAAAACCTCAGAAATTTTTAAATATTTAATTAACAATAATGTTTTTATCTAAGGTACATTAGCATTTACAAAATGTAAGTCATTATAACAGACTATTATTTCATCAATTCTTTTAACTTTTTTGCTCAGTAAGTTTAAAGATAAAAAATATATGACAATTATGTAGACAGACTAAACACTTTATTAAAGGCTCTCTACCCAATATTGAGCTATGACACCTTTTAAAGTATTTTTACGATCATATTAGAAAATTTAAAATTTCATTTTTTGTTTTGATAAACATTATGCAGCACAAACCACTTTTCATCTTAAAACAATTAAAAAATGTAGAATAATAATATTTCTTACACTTCACTGAAACATAAGATAATAGAAAAAAAAGTAAGTTAATTGTTTAAAATGAAAAACATGCAGTAAATAAATAACATAGTTAGACTTTTTTTTATTTTTATGGCTCCTGCCTCTCCAGTGACACAGCAGTATGTATCCTGACTTAAGATGCTAAAAACCGGGTTTCGATACCCATGATGGGCAGAATACAGCCTTGTGCTTAGTTTAATACAACAACAACACCAATGTGGTGTTCATAAGGAAAAAAATTGTCTCAACTTAATTTCCGAAATATTCTGTAAAAGAGCTATTTGCTCATAGCTACTTCAGTGAGTGAGTGTTAATATCTGAGGGATCATAACTCTAAAACTGGTGTTTCAATACTGGAAATGGGCAGAAACAAAACTGTGTAGAGTTGTTATTAACAAAAATAATTTTTTGTATTTCATTGTATTGAAATAATATTTTTATATTATTTATTGTGTTAACAGATTTTAATAGCCAATAAAAATATGACTGAAGAGCAATTTTCCAATACTGGTTTTGAATCATTTTTAACATGCTTTATTAAAATAAATATTTTAAATGCTACTTGAAATGCTTTTCAGTTTCGAATAAAATAAACAACATAAACTTACAAATTTTCCGATTTTCTCGACGAACTTTTAATTAAAATTTGGTGCACATTACTGTGTTTCTTTAACGTTTCATGAACTTCGATCAAGGTTCACATCTGACTGACTCTGAACATCATTGGAATCCGTACGCTTTGCCTTATCCACCTTATTTTACATCGTCGTCCTCGATGCAAAGATCCATTTTCCCAGTGTCATACGTGAACAACGTAACCGATGACGCATTACCAGGAAACCTTCACCATTCATCCAATTCAATACCGTTAACCGCAGGTAAGAGAGTGCTGAACTATTATTTTTATACTTTGATAATTATATTTCATTAAACATTTCAAACAGCTTTGTACTCCAGGTAGACTTATAAAGTTATATTACGTATTAAGGTTTTACAATTTCTTTCTCTTAAATTAGTTTTGCTACCAATTCTGTAATTGGTCACAGATAGATTACACAATGTATTGTAGAAAATCTACTAATTCACTAATCCATGTAGGAAGAACAATACGTATTATAATAGAATGGCAAATAACGATTTATAAGTGGTGGAAAAGTAGTAAGCTTTCGGACTCGCAAAGCTAAAATCCGGTGTTCTGTTCCCTCTGGTGGACACAGCAGATAGCCAGATCTGGCTTATGCTTATAAATCGTTGTTTGCCAAACTTTTACGATAATGGCATAATGTGCTTCCATACTTAAGTAACAATGTATATTAATAATTCAAGTGAACAGTATATATATATGTACACAAACACGATCAGTTTTGTTTTCATGAACAGAATTAATAGTAATTCGCAATGTGACAACATTTCTATCAATAATATCAACTTTTGTACTGATCTTGTAAGCACGTTTTCGCAGAGAGAGAAAAACTTGAAATTAATAACAGAACGTGTTGAGCACCAACACATAAAGCCCCTAGTACAGCGGTAAGTCTACGGATTTACAATGCCAAAATCAGGGGTTTGATTCCCCTCGGTGGGCTCAGCAGATAGCCCGATGTTGCTTTGCTATAATAGAAACACACACACACAACACGTAAAAATACTCACGTGTTCAAGAAAACTACTTGAACAGTTACAACACTTCTGTAAACTTTCAGGAAAATATACTAGAGACACTACTAGTAACGTGCAAAATAAACACTGACCGCTCACTGTGTTAAACACTACATTCACCACCATTAAAATAATAGTTTGATCAGATAGGCTTGAGTTTCATTCTCAAATTCTCATCACTGAATATGCTCACCTTTTAGAGTTACTGAAAGAACCAGCCGCCCGAGTATAAAATTCATGACTAATACAAAATACCCTAGTAGCAGTCTTCCTCAAACTAAATGGTATTATGGACAAAGGAAGAAGAAGCTAATGGCTTGATTATCCGATGTGCTGGGAAATGTAAATTTGCGATGGTTAGTCAGTCACATACTTCGAGAAGCATTATTGAGGCTGGATATATTTTTAGAGGTTTGGAATAAAACAAACGGTTATTTGACTGGCTTTTCAAAGTATATCAATAGTGGGAGTGAAAAGAAATATATCATCCACAATAAATAAATTGTAATGACCAACTATTGGGGGTAGAATGAGGGAAGAATGCTACAATTATAATGCTTATCCATCACTTCAACAGTGGTCAAGTTCACACTATTTTTGAGTGTGCCATATAATAAGAGCTTTACAAGATCCGACATATAAAATAGAAAACAGTCTAAACCTTATTTATCTTAGGAAGATTTGGCTTCAGCTGTACTTAGAAAAATATGGACAGCAAGTAACTAGAAGTGAGTGATTTGTTTTGGAAATATGCTTCGACTTCTCTGTGCTGACATGTTTTATCAATGTTTTATTTTGGTTCCACAAACTTCCTGATGTCGTAATATTAAGGACAGTTCCTTCAACAGGGACTTTGCCATTTAATTCCATAAGGATTGTGGCAAACTACAAAAATCAGGTTATGCTCTAATATCACTTAGAAATTAAATAGATCATTAATTAGGTGTATCTAGGTTTATTGTTCAGATGTTTTGTATCTATGACTTGAATTTAGTTTCCATCCTGGTATCCTACAATAGTCATCTTTACTCTGCTACAATTACATTTTGAACGAATGCATATATTACACTGATTATTCAAGAGAGCTATGCCTACTATGCACCTAAATAGGTCATGCAGATATTTTTACAGACTAGTTTTGCTGGAAAGGTAGAATTCCTTAAAACTTAATCTGAGGAAAATGACAGCTGTTGTATTATATGAGATTGTTGGATGCTGTACTGGCACTCAGGTTTGATAAGAAGTGTGGAATTAATAATGCCTTTTCGTCTAAATGCAATGAACATGCATATTTTTCTTTCTACTGTAGCATCTAGAATACCTTTTAAGTAAAAGCAATAGAAGGTCTCCAAAATGTAACATTTGTGCTACAGAACAGTAAGTGGAAATAAAAGCAAATCACAGCTAATGTGAAATAAAACAAATTTAATATTAAATTATATTTTTCATTTTCCTTTGTATCCATTTTAACTTAAGAATTCCAAAGACTACATTACTCGGAAACATTTTGGTTTCAGGAAATCAAATTATTATTGAAGAGTTTATTTCAAATGTCACCCTTTGTTTCTTTTGACTATTTATTGCTGTTTGGTTCTGTATGTAGTGGTTATGTAAATCTAGACCTTTAATGTTATGCAACTTGACCTCCCACTCCAGCATACAGAGGTAATAGACATCAGTTATGGGACATGATGTAAATAGACAGTCTGGGTATTTTGAAAACAACTGGCAATGACAAAACTTGCCTGGGGCCTTGAAGACAAGAACAGTAGGTATTACTCAAAAACGATCATGCTATTGCAAGGAGATGCATCCAAGCATTTCATCTCTTTCGTTGTTCAGGAATACTATAGGTTGTTTCAGTGAAATGGTATTATCCTAAAAACATTTGCAATGGCTGAGGCAACCTCAGGGCACTATGATGAGACTTATCTCTGCATGTCTCGATGATAGCCACTGTATATGCACATCTCTCCATATTTTTGAAATGCTGTCAGCTTGGAGCACCAGAGATAATACAAGAGAATGTTAACAGATGAATTATTGTAATACTTAAAGAACGAGTGATCAGCTGATAAGAAGAAATAAGTAAAGCTAAAGTACCGCATGGGAAATGGTATTGGCATGGCTTAATGGTTAGGGTACTCAACTAACAATCTGTGGGTCGCGAGATCGAAATATGTTGGCGAATATGTTTGTTCTCTCAGCTGTATGTACGTATGTTGTAATGCGATGGTAAATACCACTGTTTACAGTGTGTGGTGTTGACTACCTGCTTTCTCTCTAATCTATCACTTCAAAAAGAGAGACAGATTTGTAAAAAAACTCAAACAAAAAGAAGAAAAGCATGGTGATCACAATAGTGTATATTAGTTCCCCTATATACTCCAAACAGATAAAATATCTGTGTGCACTGGAAGATGCTCTTTAGTTTAATATCTTAGTTCTGGTGTCCACTATTATCAAGTTGAATTCTACAAATAAAGTAGACCTAAGGTTGCCTTCAGTATTCAAAAATAACTCCAACAAATTCTGTTTCATGTTTTACGCCACTTGGCCTTCGTAACGCACTTGCCACTTTCGAAATATTGGTTAAGCATATATCGAGAAGTCTGGAATGTGAGAGTTGTTTCATTCATGTGAATGATATTCTTACTGTATCTCGTCAGGTGTTCGAAGCTACCATTAAGAGCCTAAAAATTATATTTCACTATAAAAAAGAAATATGTGCAAAACAGGAACAAAGAAACTGTTTTAATGTGCATAGAATGAATTATCTCAGTCATATAATAGAAAAAACAAGAATCCATTGATTTTGTAAATATTACAATGGTTAAGGGTCAAATCCATCCTGAGATCAAATGATACTTATACTTCTTTCACTTTACAGTATCCTTGCAATATTTTATGCCCCTAGTGGCACAGCGGTATTTCTATGAACGTAAAACTCTAGAATCCGGGTTTCGATACCCGTGGTGGGCAGAGCACAGATAACTCATTGTGTAGTTTTGTGCTTAACTTTAAAACAACATTAACAGTTTGTGGCAAATGTTCTCAAATAAAGCGACACCATTTCCTGTATTTACTGAGGTTTTAATGCACATTGGATAAACAGATTAATGTTAACTGGTATTCCAGAAGAAAGTCGAAACGTTGTGCGCTCCTCTACATAAAAATTTTCTGAACCCAAACAAGCCGTTTTTGCATGTATATTTTTCTCTACAAGTGGGTTTTCTGGTCATCACTGATTATGCAAATATTGGTTTATCTGCATCAAAACTATTTATTCACAGTTGATTTACGATGCTCGTGATAGTGGAACACCATTGTCAGAGATGGAGTAAGTGTGATCATGTGTGTAAGCTACAAACAAATACAGAAACTTAATATATTATATTTAAACACTTTGTAGCCCAACCACGACATTATGGGTGCATGTCACCGTGTCTGGACATGCCTGCTCTATCTAAATTTGTAAGCTCTGCTTGTTTTTTGTAAACTATCTGGTGTATGAATGCTACTTGGTTTTCGTAAGCTATCTGGTGTATGAATGCTACTTTTTCCAGGTATCCTTTCAACAATCTCAATACACAGGAATTTGTCTTTATATTGTATAGTATAAATACTCATTTCATTCTTTACGTTATTGAGGTATACAATACATGAAAAATTATATTACTAAAGGAATTTGTGTACATGTGGCTTGTGTAATTTTTCCAGACAGGCATCCTTCTTGATTAAGTTATATACTATTGTTTGGGGCAAATGAGCGGATTTTGTTATTAATATGTCTGCTGTTGAATCCTCTATATTAAAAGATTCTACAGTTTGCTTGCCATTGTTGGAATGATACTTGTTGCAAGTTTCTTCCTGAATTATTTTTGTACTTAAAATATATTCATATGTCTTTGGTTCCTAATGTAAAAAATACAAGAGATCTATCTCGGAAATTATAAGCTTCAATTTGAACACATGTTGATGACATTTTTCCACCATAAAGAACTATTACATATTAAGGTCAAAAGTTATGTTTTTGTTGCGTCACCTTACCCATAGCATGCCTCAAAATGTCAAAATGCAATTCTTTGCTACAATCTTATTTATATATTGTGTGCCGTAATGTGACTTGACAATTTTCGTATTCAAATCTGTTTTGATATAATTACTGAATTTCTTTGACTTCAGAATGCTGATATGTATGACAACACGTAATTTTGGTGATATTTATTATATTTGCCAAATATTACAATTGCAACTTATATGTTCAGTAGTTCACTATTCAATTGATCCGTGTGTCAATGTAATGACTGGTGAGCTTTGAGTTGCAGAAAATATGATTGTATGGTGAATTAAAATATTCCAAGTGAACACCTTTATATGTTGAACACTAACGAGATTAAAGACATAGAAAATGTTATGGGTTTTTTCAGCAAACAATGAAAACATATATGTTCAGCAGCAGCAGTGTGAACTACTGGATAAATAATATACTGAATTATATGATAAGAGACCATACGAGTTTTGGATTTATACCTTAAACATCTAATCATGAGCTTGAGCAAAAGTAGTTGAAGGATATAACCATAACATTGCCATTACTTGTCTTCCAGTAAGATGACGTTTAGTCATCGAATACTAATTTACATAAAAGCTTTGAATGCAGAATGATCTATTATACTACTATAATCAGCCACAAAATCATATATCGATCTTATATGCATCTAGTAATCCCTAAAGTTCTTAGGCAAAAAATACTTTGAAATTTCAATGCTGTAGAGATTATATGGCACCACAGTATGTCACATTTAATCTAGAATATGAATACTTGAGTTTCTAACTGAATTCGAATATAAAAATTGAGATGTGATAAACATTATACCACATAGCATCAAGAAAGAAAATTCATTCACATCTAAGAATTCCAAAAAACAGTTGAAAAATCTTCTTTGCTGAGAATAGACCTGGAATTAAAAGGTTTTCTACCTAAAGATAATAAATGTAAGTGATATGTGCTTGTCATTATTGATTACTTCACTAATAAGAAAAATCTATCCAGTAGATGACACTTTAATGCAGTTCATCACAGATGGGATTGCCTTTAAAGCAAAACAATAATCTGAAACATATGAAGGGACCAATTGATATCAAAGAACAGCTTTAAAAATCAGATGTTTTAAACACTGTGCCAATATTAATTTCTTTCTGATAAATTGATTGAATAAGTGATAAGACTGTGAAGCATATAATTGGACGTAATTTATTTTATAACGTGTACCATGAAAGTAACTGGTTATTATTTCAAACCTCCTGATATTGTAATTGGAAATATTCAATGTATACGGAAATATATGGAGTAGCTGAATTATGCAATTTTTAATGAACTTTCATTTGAACTACATTCTAATAACGTAGTTTTATACAAAAAATGTTGTAAAACAAAAACAGTAGTGGAAGAGTGACTTCATAATCAATGTTAATACTATATTATGCAGCTTCTGCAAATAAGAAACTTGGCTGTGTCTGGAATGCCCCAAATGATACAGCGGTATGTCTGCGGACTTACATTGTCAGAAACCGATACCCGTGGTGAGCAAAGAACAGATGATCCATTGTGAGGCTTTGTGCTTAGTTCCAAACAATCAATCAACTGTCTCGAGTGGTTCATGCCTGAAAAGTTTCTACCCGATAACAGTGACCCTAGACGTGTGACAACTGCGAGTAGATCAAATGCTTTCTTAATTTAAATATCTATGCACTGAAAAGGCTCTTAATCTGAGAGGAATGAACAAGTTGATATTGATGCTCATGAAAATGGTGTGTCATTTATTAAATTGACTAATGAGGAATCATATGATGTCTGTATATATCAGACATTTCATGAGGGCGATGGACTCGTAATCCGAGAGTCGCGGGTTCGAATCTCCGTGACGCCAAACATTCTCGCCCTTTCAGCCGTGAGGGCGTTATAAGTGATAGTAAATCCCACTATTCGTTGGTAAACGAGTAGCCCAATAGTTGGCGGTGATGACTAGCTGCCTTTCCTCTAGTCTTATACTGCTAAATTAAGGACGGCTAGCGCAGATAGCCCTTCTGTAGCTTTGCGCGAAATTCAGAACCAAACAAACAAAGAAATGAACATTTCATGAAAGTTAGTATAGGAATAAATTGACTTTTTTGATAGTTTTCAGAGTTGTTGGTGTCAATCAACTGATCATTATGGCTGTGATTAAATTAAGTTGTGTCCCATGTTTTATGCCACATTTAATCAATTTTAAGAGAAGAATATTTACAGAATATGTTGTGCTTGATTATGACAATTTTTAGATAGTTCAGTGATTGATAAACCAGCCCCTTGAGGTTGATTCCTGTAGAAGGTGAGGGACTTCCCAGAGAAGGTTCTGTATCTTCAGTTTACCTCCTGTGGGATCTAAATATCCACCCTCGTGTTTACCGCGCAGGATCTCCAGTGAAAGAAAGGAGATGATCCTGGTTAAGGAGTGTCATTGATGGGTTAGTTTATATTTATGGTATTAGAATAAATGCTTTTGGCCTTAAAATCTTACAGGCAGATGGCCTTGGTGTGGCTGTTTGAGGGTTAATCAACTGGTCTTGTTCGGCTAAGATCAAATAAGTAACCTCAATGGTTCCTCCAGCCAAAGGGTTTCAGCTGTTTGACACATCTACACTTGAAAAAAACGTAATAATACAGCCTACCAGTTTTCAGATTTTGAATTTTGCATCGCCACGTCTGCTTGCCACTGTTAAAGCAGGTTATCCGAACTGCAATGTACGTCTCTATATTACTAACCCATTCTAAGGCAACTTGATATGGTTCTTTGACATGCAGTGTCAACTAAATCCTCGTTGCATCAATTGTAACGTTTTATACTTTTCATACTTTTGTTCTTGCCCTAAATGAGAGGAGGATAAAAGATGCATAATGTTTATGTATCATGAACAATATCTCTCATTCTGAGACCTGGAAAATGTTCTCAGCTCTATCTTGGGCACATACTGCTGAACTCCATTTCTATGTTACAGTGGAAATATACAGAGATCCTTCTGTGGATCCAACAGGGTATTTCTCCCACCATGTAAAGAGTCTTTGTCTTTCTGTGGATGAAAAAATAAACAAGTCCGCATTTACATCTGTCTCTGTCCCCACCATTGCTTCCAGTGACTGCTCTTGTATCTCTTCTTTGGTCCTGAGGGACAACACAATTATTTAGTTCCACCTTCAGTCATTGGAGTCTCCTTCTTCCAACCAAGGCCTGTCCGATGATTCTAGGGCAGGTTGCATGAATGACGATATACCTTTCCCCGCTAAAGAAAAACTTCACGGTGAGAGCAAAAGGCTTCTCTCCTTAGTTCTTCTCCTTCTAAGTAAAGTTAGCCACTCTGACACAACAGAACTATCCAGGTTTTCGTACTAATCAGTTCCTCTCATTCCATGTGTTTCCCTTTGCAAGAAACATTCCTTCAGCTTTCTGATTCTGTCACGTTTTGACTGTTTTCCTTATATAGGAATAACATAGAGATGTGGCACTACTGGATGACTAGCATGTTCACACATTCTCTATACCACTTCATATCCCCCTGGATGCTGTGGTCATTTACAGTGCGTGACGCTATTATTGTATGTTTGTTGTTTGTTTTGAATTTCTTGCATGGATACACGACGATTATCTGGACTAGCCATTCCGAATTTAGCAGTGTAAGAATAGAAGCAAGGCAGCTAGTCATTACCACTCACAGTCAACTGTTGGGTTACTCTTTTACCTATGAATAGTGATATTGATTGTCACGTTCTAACGCTCCCTCGGCTGAAAGGGTGAACATGTTTGGTGTGCAGAGATTCGAACCTGTATCCCTTAGATTACGAGTCGAGTACCCTAATCATCTGGTCGTGTCGGGTCTATCACTCTATGTTCTATTTACCTGTCTCCAGGAGAGATTTAAGATCAACAATACCTTAATGTTGGAAGGATTTTAATAGACAATTCCGTCTGGGATGATGCTATTATATATAGAAGGGATCGTTTTCTGAAGTGTATGCTCTTGGAGCACAACATTTTACTCTTCAGTAATGGTTTCTTTATTCATTTCGTGCTCCAAGTCAGAAGTTTATTGACTGATATTGACGTATCTATCTGTTATTCTTCACTTTTTCTTATTTTTCTTGAAGGACTGATAGTGATCTAATGAGCAGTAATCATTTTTCACCCATTTTAGTAAAAGACTGGTCACGACTGTTGCCACCTGACCTGTGTACCATGATGGAAGTTGGAGCATTGTGACTTGCTTTCTTTTAACACTCTCAGAACTTGTTTCTGTTGTTGTTAGTCCTCCATCTATTGATGACTGTGTGGAGGCAGTAACTGACTGGATAATTCAAGCGGCTGTTCATTCCATTCCAATAGTCTCATCACTTTTTCCACAATATCCTCGTTCATGGTTAACTCTTGCCTGCCAGCAAGCATTGAAATATAAAAATAAAACTGGGCTATCTTTTGCAGGTGTAACACTCTTTTCAACTACATCGATTTCCAGCAGGGTCACACCCTTGCTCATCTGGTCAAACACCAAAGCCAGAAGGAATCTGGGATTAAGTTTTCTACCAGCTTATCTTCTACCACCAGTTTTAAGTTAGTCTTGTAAAGATTGTAAAGTATATTTCTCGTCCCTTTTCCATCTTAGTCCCCAATGATCTGAAAGTATCTGATGCGCAGAGCATTGCCAATATTCTTGTGGAATTTTTTTCTTTTTAGTATTTCTTTTTCTTCCACTGCTTTCATGGCAACCAAGTCTCTAGCAGAGTCTGTCGCATCTGTGATTGCCAATTTACTCTGGGCAACTTATGATTACTGTCCAATTACTTTGACTAACTGTATCTATAAGGTTTTTGAAAGGATGGTTAATACTTTCCTCACTTGGTTTCTTGAATCAAACACTCTCCTCTTGCTTACCCAATGCAGTTCTCACAAATATCTCTCCAGCGTGATCATCTAATTCATCTCAAAACTTTGACCAGGAAAATTTTCTTCAAGCAAGAGCATCTTTTTTATCTATTCTTAGAAAGGCTTCTGAAACAACATGAAAGTTTGGGATTTTATCTGAGATACGTATCACCAAATCACAAAACTTTAAAATTACACTACCCCCCTCCCACTTATAACATTTGTAGAAAAAACAATATCTAGGTGGTGTTTAAACCATTCGAAATTAGTATAACCAGTAGGCCTGCACCTCCATATCGTTTTATTTATTTTTAATAGGTGTTCATGTACCAATAAATCAAATGTAGTCTTGTTGACGTTTCATTTACTTTATCATTGAAATCAACCACAATACAAAAACATATAGCACTCGTTTTGCTAAATATTGGTCTAAAAAGAATAGTGCTTATTTCAGCTCTCTTCCTTGATCAACTCAATAGCCATTTTTAGACTGCTTGAATATATTTAAAATGAATCTGAACTTTACACTCACATCCATTACTGTTTGCCAATATAAAACTGCTAATCACACTTCTCAAGAAGTATCTTGTAGAGCCTTATGTGTCCAGTTATTTCCATGTTATTTGTGAGCGCAAGATGATTCATCTTCAGTTCATGCAGAGTTCTCAATGCAGTAGATATTCAGTTTAGTTTAAATTACGATAACTTCAAAGAACATGCAAAACATTTAGCAGAATATAAAATTCAAAAACAAACATCCTTAACTTGTAGCGACAGGGTTTAACACTCCTACGAAAAGTGGGGCCTAATAGGCCCCAGAGCAACTTGAAAGGTTATTAATATTAGGCTAATAATTTTGCATTTAAATGAAATTGTCATTTAAATCCATTAATGAATGGATTATCGAGATTCCCACTGTCCCTATCTACTATCTAGCGAAACCACAGCCAGGGGAACGGGCTTGGAGAAATCAGGACTAGAAACGTTTTTTCGTAGGAGTGTTAATACCGATTTATAATGTAGCTCATAATAGTATTTCTTACAGCATGTTTATTATTGTCTCATGATGGGGCAATGGTAAGTGTACTTTTTAATAGCTTAAATGAGTTATTCGATTTATCTCGATGGACAGAGCTGGTAATCTGACGTAGCTTTGCTATAAAAACTCCTACACATTTAATGTTCGTTAGTATTTGTTTAAATATATAATAAGAACACAATTATAAATCTAGTACTTTACTACTTTAAATTGTGTTATGTTAGCTACATAATAACATATTTTTAAAGTATTTTATGCCTGTTATAGGTCTCATTGAACGTCCAGGAGGAAGATCTTTTGTTGCTTCAAATGATCAGGATAGTGCTCTTGCACTAAAAAGAGACTCTATATTACGATCTGGGTTTAATAACACTATGTCTGCAACAACAACTGATTTTTATTTATCGAATAGACTGTCCGAACTGCGACAAGGGTTAGGTGAGATTAACAGCACGGGTATGAACTACCAGACGTCCAGCAGTGGTAACTCTTGCCTGTCCGTCAGCCACAGAGGATATGGGGTTTTGACATCTAATAATTCTTACAGGAACGGAAATTGTATCGCAACCGCTACAGCTGGGATGTTTTTGAACTCTCCAGTAGTTTCACCATCCCTTCTTTATCCCCAGATTTATTCTAACATCTCACAATCACATATTCATCCATCTCTGCATCTATTAAGCAACGAGTTCAAGTCGGCTGTTGATATAACTCTCGCCACTCAACAACAGTACCACAACGAGAAACTGGCCGCCAGTTTAACCAATATAGAAGGTTCTCAAACCATCGGTGGCTCTATGGACAGTATGGTGTATTCTGAGAATAATAGTGCTAAAGATAAGCAGATAAATATCACTAGAGCAGAAAGAGGAAATGCCCTTCTTAGTGTTACTTATGAACCTAATGATCTCACATTATGGAGGCCATACTGAACCATTCAATTGCATGTATGTCTATAAATTTATATGTTGGAAAGATTGGTTCCCAGGTTATTCGTCGATAAGCCTCGAGGCTTATAACGCTAAATTTCGAATTTGATGCTCACAATGGACACAGCACAGATAACCCATCGAGTTGCTTTGTGCTAAAAAACAGTTAACATTATAAACACTGAACATCTCATTTCCAGTCGCTTCACTTTTGTCTTCATCAGTTTAAGTTAAATTTGCGTTGAATAATTTCCTTTTTTTAATAAATATATTCAATCTGTAAAAATGCACAACGCCATTATCTATTTGCATAAACATCAAGCCAAAACGCAAATAATATAAACAAGTTCAGTTATTTTAATTTTGCATGTTTCTCCTGAAAGAGACAACAACCACGTTAGATAATCTGAAACATATACAGTATTACATGTACTTCATTTTTTGTGTGTTATTTCATAAAGCACTTAATTTAGTTCTAGTTTCTTCAAGGAATGTTAATTGTAATAAAATACACAAGTTACGTTGACTAGCATCGTGGTTTTTATATAATATTCTTGTTTATTAAGACTGATGTGAGCATGGATATTTAGAAATTCACGTGTACAATAAATAGAAGTATTTGGCTTTACATTCTAATGTATCTGTTTCTTTCAGAGTGATATGAACGATCTATAGATTCTAAAATTTAAAATTAGAATAGTAAAAATTCGACCAAATTAACTGATGTACAAAACACTTTAAATATGATCATAGTTCTTATTTGTTTTCATGTATTTTGTATTTTACACGATTTTTCACAGCTATTCCAAAAAAAGTAAAACATAAATAAACAAAAAGCGAAGTGAATGGAATCAGGATTTCAACAAACATTTTTTCTTTTTTCAGGCAGATACTAAAGCCATTTTCCTTGAGAAACCAAATTAATGTATTGCAAAAAAAATTAGAATATATGTGATATTTGCTGATAGTAGTTCATTGTGTTAGTTTGCAGCAAGCATGAACAAAGAGACTGTTTAAACACCACTTCATGCTAATTAGCATTCCTTTAGTAATTTCGCTTTTTTGAGATAATAGTTATTTAGTTTTATAATGAATTTATGGATCAGTAGCGTGTTACTGGTACCAGTAATAATAGGCTGTTTCGAAAACTGGCGCTAGCGAGTAATAAGATAAATAAGTGCAAAATGTATTTTATGAAACGTTTGAAAATCATATTAAGGGAATCTATGGAATCTAATATATTTTGGAAATTCGATGTAATTTTTTTTTGACTGGTTAAATAATAGAGGAAGATATATCAACAACTGATGTATAACAGACAATACATATTCAGATTACAGTGTAGGAAATATTCTAAGAGAAAACTACATTTTTTTTTCCTTCCTTAATTGCGTTGCGTAAATCTGTTTAATTTCCAAAGCAAAAAAAAATGTACCAGTTGGTACTTACTATTGAGGTATTTCATGAGAGTTTGTAATAACATAAGAAATCAAGTTAATTTACATTGTTATGAAGTTATTTGTTACCAGATCTTTAAAGTCTTGAACGAATTCTGAAACTGACACAGAGATAACTAATGTTGTAGAACATGTATATTTAGAAAACTAAATTATCTTCAACTTAACTGGGATCTTAACTTATAAAGTCATGATTAAAATATTGTTTTTGTTTACAACGTAACATGCAACAATAGTTCTTTAAGAAAATATTTTAATTGATGTAAATATTGACGTGACTTATAAATTATTTTCTACTTTGCTAAGTTATAGATAAATATTAGTTTACTTATTTATTTATAAAGAGTTAAGCACAGATAAATTGTTAGGCATTTATACTGGATACTCTTTCGAGCTATAAATAGAAATAAAAGTAATCGTAAGTTTGCATGGCGGTGTTTTAATATCATGCTTCTAACTTATACATAAAAAACTTGAACTTCTTTGACAAATGCCTATTTTGCCATTCATAAACCTGTTGAGGAATAGAGGAACCAACACCTTTCCTAGATACTCAGTTGTTGCTATCTTGGGTATTTTCTATTAAGGAAAATCTATATTATAGGTATATAGTGCATTAAAATTCTCAACAAAAATAGTAGAAAACGCATTCTCACAGTGACAACAAAGAAAAAATAATAAGTTCAGTCAATGTGACCTCTGGGTCTAAAACATGATATCAAAATTCTCATTTGTTTTCAGGACTTTATATATATATTTACATGACGCAAAATAAATTAGGAATGCATAATGACTATATAAAATCATATGTATATATATATAATATTTAGAAAGACCATTTAAGAGCAATTTGCTGCCTTTTAAGAGTATTAAGCGAACAATTGAATGCACGTCTTTTCTCGTTAATATATTAGGATTTAACAATAAAATCTGAACTATCACAAATATTTCATTTACACATTAAAGACCTAAGAAATCGGATGGATATATACATATATCCTTTATATATTCTTTTATAAGCTTCTTTTGGGTTTTTTGTTGATTTGTTTGTTTGTTATTAATCACATAGCTATTTGTTGGCTATCTGTGCCGTGCTCACATTGATCACTCTTTGTTGTGTTATAACGGAAAACTACACAATGGGCTATCTGCGCTCTGTTTACCAAGAGGAACGGTACCCCTGAGTTTAATGCAAGTATCGAAAATAGACTTTTAGCATTATAAGCATTCAAACTTTCTCCAGAGCCGCTGGAGTGCACTCGCAGTGGTACTGAACTAAGACACAGCAAGGATTGAAAACATTGATTCAGTCACAGCAAGCTTATCGTATAGACTTAGAAGAGATGTATAAGAACTTTATTTAGGTCAACCTTTCGTTCATAAGATGACCAAAACTTTAGAGAGAATATAAACAAATATAAAGAAAGAAAAACAGAAATATGAACATTTTATTATTATTATTGCTTTTTCATTCACTCCTTTTAAGTTGAAACTGGTTAGCTAGGAGACTCTCTTCTTGGGGACTCTTTTCTAGGAGACTTTCTTCTAAGAGACTCTTTTCTAGGAGACTTTCTTTTAGAGGACTTTCTTCTTCACAACAAAATATTCCTTGTACTACTGTATCTATTCGACACTATGAAAGACTTCAGTAACGGTAGGGACGACTTAATTCTTTTGAAAATGCTCAACTTTCTCAAAATTGTGTGTAAAATGAAATGGACATTTCACTCTATATGTTTTGTATCAATAATTTACAAATAACATAAGGGCAAATTTAAGGGAAAATGTCAATAACTGAAAACTTAACAAAATGAGACTTTAGTTGCTGGTGGGTCTTTCTCTATTGATTGTGACTTTTCTTTACCAGTTCACCATACTGTTAATGATGTTTAGAATGACTTGCTGGGAGAGCACAATCAATTTCTGGATAGAAGAAGTCCTGAAGCTCTCAACAGTGGCAAGAGAAGGTTCTTTGTATCTAAATGCTCTCTCACCTAAATTACACATATGCTTTAGCATTTTAAGATCCGATAGCTTAGCAGATTAGTCCAGTACTTTTGTGAATACTTTTGTCCTTGATTAATGCATTATTGCTTTACTCTGGCAATGTGAATACAGGCGTTATCCTTTTGATACACGAGCTCATATCAAACAATATCAGCAAAAAAGCTAACAATGTGTAACAGAATGTTATTCATGAAATACCTTGCTGTCAGGGATCATCCTTACATAACATAGAGATTTGTACACCACTGCGTACAGATGCCATCCAAGACCATGAGTAAGCCACCTCCAAGGGTATCACACTGGAAAATGTTATAGGGCGAGTATTGTTTTCCTTATTGTTCAAGGCTCTCACAAGTCGATTGCTTTAAGATACACCAAATCTGCTCTCATCTATGAACATTCAGAAATCCACAGTGTAGGGTCCAGGTAGCATGTTCCCAGCCAAACGACAACCTGGCTGTTAGATGCCTTGTGAATACTACAGAAGTTATAACTGATATCCTGGACCAAAGCTAACCTCATAGAGCCTGTTCCTGATCATTGCATACGACAGGCGCACATCAGTAAAGCTTGTTCCTGAAACCCTTGTTGCTATTGGTGCGGTTTCAACAGGCTATGTCACAGGTGTCGGCCGGCTACTGCACTTTCAGCCTTTCTGTGATCCTGGCCTGATTTTGTGATGTATTATCCTGTGACTTGGTACTTGTACAACAATCTAGTAACCATATATTGTGACATTCTCCATGACATGTGCTATTTCTGTATGAGTGTAACCCTTCTAAAGCAGTGTGACGGTTCTACAAAGTTTAGTTTCAGTTTAATTGGTTTGCAAAATATTGCATTCTGTTTGAAAACATCAATGCCAGCAAAACATCCATAAACGTAGCATTATCTCAACGGCGAACATCATTTCTAATTGATCAAATTAACCTTTTGCTTCGCAAAATTTGAGTCGTTCCTCGGAATGATGTATTACCTAAGGCATAACTGGAGCAGTAACTTTCAAACCCCAGTTAAGATTAATGTAATCTTTCACATACAGATAAAAATATAACCTGCAATATAGAGATATAAATAACAAAAATCGTTTAAATTTTATTAGCAGGGTATGTTAATCAAAAGTAAATTGATCAAGAGAATACAGTTGACCAACTAGTAAAAATGAAATCCACTTAGATAACGGGCACATTTTTATTAGTATCAATATTTTTAAGTAAATATGCACAAAAGATTATTATATGATTTAAACCTTCTGACATTGAAAAAGTATAAAATATTTTCTGTTTGTACGTTGCACGGTGATGGTGCAATAATTTTAATTAATTTTAGTTGATGTTATCCTAAACAAGCTGCCCGGCAAGGCCAGGTGGGTTAAGGCGTTGGGCTCGTAATCCGAGGATCGCGGGTTCTATCGTAGCAAACATACTTGCCCTTTTACCCGTGGGGGCGTTATAATGTTACGGTCAATCCCATTATTCGTTGGTAAAAGAGTAGCCCAAGAGTTGGGGGTGGGTGGTGATGACATGCTTTCTAAGTTTTTTTTGCAAAGTTAGGGACGGCTAAGCGCAGATAGCCCTCGTGTAGCTTTGACCGAATTCAAAAACAAACTAAACCAAACACTAACTTATAAGTAAATGTGGTTAGTTTAAACTGTTAAACATTATAATGCTCTTATTATATGTTGAGTAAATAGTTAGAAAGATAGACTTGTTGCTGATTTTATGTTACTTAAAAAAGAAACGTTAATAAACTTTTAATTGAATACTTGTTGTTATGTATTAAGGATTGTCTGAACTGAATACAATAAAAAAGGAATTTAGGATTGCCAATTTGTAATTTTTTTGTTTTAGGAGTATGTATTACAATAAATAAAAACATACTTATGAAGAGTATTAACTTTTAATTGCTTACATTTTATCTAGCGAGTGTTGAGGCGTGAAAGTGTTTGTTTGTACATTGCTTGTTCAAGCTCGAAGGTATTTTTTACTGTGGATGTTAGAAGTGAGAAACCTGTCTGTATTAGATATTTATAATAAATATGTTGAGTACACACTGTTAAGATTGGGAAACATGTGTCCAGTAATAACTGATTTATAGCCGTCACAAACGACCACAAATGCTTGTCTTTTAAAACTGCTATCTGGTTGTTTGTGTATAAAAAAGTGTGACTCAAAGTGTGAGTGTGCAAGTGAGTGAAAACGAGTGCTTGTGTGTAAATGTTTTTCAGGTAATCTGAGTAATGTTTTCACCCTTTTTTTAATCACTTCAAGTTCAACATATCTACTTAATGGTAGATGATTTGCGAACATTTGCACACAGCCACAACGTGCACGATTCATAGTAGTATAAACAATAGACACTATAGATGTGTTACTTTTCCAATGAATCATTTGACAGGGAGCTAGTTCAATAAATTAGGGATTTGCATGCCGTTAGTCCAGTGTGGACAGTTCAGAAAACGAAGCTGTTGTGGGAACAGTTTTTCTACCAAGTTGTTCAGTTGTGGAGTTGAAAAGAAAAAATATAGACTTTATTCAACGCTATGACGTTTTGTATGTATCATATTTAACCCGCACCACTCTTTTCTCTCTCATGCATAGGGGAGAAAAGACGAAACAGTTTCCATGTAGAATATCTTAAATAATCATATGACCAAAAACATTTCATAACTTTAAGTTGTTAGTTTTTAATTTACGAAACTTGCGAAGCTTTCAAGTTACCCAACTTCATGAGAACAAATATTTTAACTGTCTTCATTTCTATGTCTTATATTTCATATTTTCAAATAATTAATTGTATGTTATCCAAAAAATTGAAAGGAAAAATGTTTAATACTATATAAAGAATTATATACAGAATCAATCAACAACTTGTTATTAGGTGTACGATTTATGTGTATTGTTAGACTATAATTGCCGACTGTTTCAAAACATTTTGCATCTGCTAAACATTCTAAGTGTGTCTGCTTCATTTTGTTTCCAAATTTGATCTGGTTTATTTTCTAATATTGTGGTCACTTCATTTCGTTCATTGCTTTCTTATGATTTAGTGATAACGGTACTCATTAGAGGCCGATCATGGCGTTGGCTGAAGACACGACATTTCAGAAAACTCAAACGTTTCATTGAGTGATATTAATACATATTGTGAATGACGCTGATTCAATATCTATAATTTAACCAGTAAATTATCTTTTGAAATCTGTTATAATTCTGGTTGATTTTGTCGAAGAAACTATTTAATTATAAAATACTATAATCTAATTCAACTCTATCGGTTAAAGTGAGAATAAAAATTAGAATGAAAGTGTTCTTCACATATGTGCTATATATATAAAGTGCAGTAAACATCCAATATTAAAGAAAACTTTCTGTCTGTCTGTAGACACAACTTCTCCTGGCCCGCCATGGCCAGGTGGTTAAAGCACTTGACTCGTTATTCGAGGGTCAGGAGTTCCAATCCCCGTCACATCAAACATACTTGCCCTTTCGCCCGTGGGGGCGTTATAATTTGACGGTCAGTCCACTATTCGTTGGTAAAGCAGCAGCCCAAGAGTTGGCGGTGGGTGGTGATGACTAACTGCCTTCCCTCTAGTCTTACACTGCTAAATTAGGGAGGGTTAGAGCAGATAGCCCTTGTATATCTTTGGGCAAAATTCAAAACAAACAAACTAACTCCTCCTAAACGAGTTGACTGACCTAGACCAAACGGTAGTATGCCAGCTTAGTAGTTTATAAGCAAACCAAATTCGTATTATAGTTTTCTATATAAAGAAAAATAAAATCGTTTTATAGAATAACCCATAGAACGTTACTTTAGTACATATTTGAGTTTTTTAACAAAACTTAAACAGCAACAAATTTCTACAAGTCAAAGATTGTAAATAAAATTGTCATCATTTTGGCTTATTTTCCATGATAGCTAGAATATACAGTAATACAGTATACAGCAACAATGTAAAGACTAAAGGCATTGCTGCTATTTCAAATTCTCGTCCTTTTCTAATTCAAATCATTTAATTTCTGGTTTATTTTAGGGCTACAAAGAGCCCTTAAGCCTCAATTAGAGAAATAGTTTATAATTAAAATATTTTTCAGGATATTTTTAACTTCTTGATCTGGAATATAGTTATTTTGTAGGAGCAGAGTTCAAGGCTAGTATTAAACGAATTCATCAAATGTACCAACTTCTGATGGTCGAAATCTTTACCACATCTCTACAGTGAAACTGGCTGCTGTGAACAGAAAGTGATGCAACTGCTTTGCCATTTCTGACAAAGTTTCTTAACTTCACTGCTACATATCTTCACTTTCGACCCACTTTCCCTTTCTTAGAACAATTTTCTTGGAGAATAAATGCTATAGAAATTCCTCGCAGATATATTTCTTACTTTAAGCAAAGTGGTGAGGTTTTTCCTCGTTTTCAAGAGAAAAAAAGACGGATGAGTTCTGTCTCCCTAAAATAACCTTTAAATGTTTAAGATAAGGCATTTAAAATGCATTAGAAAAGATTTAAAAAGCTATTATATACTGAGAATTCACTTTTACTTGGAAATTGTTTGTCGTACTTTCACAAATTGCAAAGGTGAGTTTGTAATTTGCTGTTAAAAATTGGTCAAATTCACATCTTCTTAATTACATATAAATAAGCATATTAATATAAGAAATCCAAAAATTACCGAATGAAAAACACAGCATAATTGAATTAGGATACAAAACTACTTCATCGGAACTGTAAAATGTACCTAGGAAAAAAAAATTCCTGCAGAAACAGAAAGTATACAGTTCTAGGAGTACACGTTTATCAGATTTAATCTCTTTTTACAAGCAAAATATATGGTAGGAAAAGTTTAACATTCAGAGAGCAATTACGAGTCCTAAAATCCACAATATTTCTCATCCACAACCATCATTCATTAGGTGCAAAAAATTCCAGGAAGGTAATGGCGTTTAATGAAACAGAGTTTTAAAGACAAACAAGTTTTAAAAGTTACTACAACTAGACATGCTGAGCTGAGAATACAGGTTACCTTGTAAATTGTATTCCAGCCCTCACAATGGGTGTCATTCCTCTATGAAAAAACGTATGAAAATCTAAAATGTCCAGGTTAAAAAGAAAATTACTTCCAGATTTTAATCTGAAAAACTTTCATTCCAAGTCGGATTTTATAATATTTGCACCAGTAAATCAAAGAAATAATGGATAGTGAATAAATGGTATGATTCCAACATATGAATTTGGAGAAACAACAGTTCAGTTTTGAAGTACACATGTTTGTTTGTTTTTGAATTTCGCAGAAAGCTACTCGAGGGCTATCTGTGCTAGCCGTCTCTAATTTAGTATTGTAAGACTAGAGGGAAGGCAGCTAGTCATCACCACCCACCGCCAACTCTTGGGCTATCTTTTACCAACGAATAGTGGGATTGATAGTCACTTTATAACGCCCCCATGGCTGAAAGGGCAAGCATGTGTGGACTAACGGGATTCGAACTCGCGACCCTCGGATTACGAGTCGAACGCCTTAACCCACCTGGCCATGCCGGGCCGGTACACATGTTAGCAGCTGTTTGTGTCAACTAAATTATTAATGTCAGTTTTTACATCACTTTGTTGTTGGTTTTAGGTTCCAAAGGTCAATTATTCATACATATGTTCACCTGTTAATTGTCGATGGGTTATATTGGCTGCTTCATATCATGGTACTTTATGAGATGTACTGATTTGTATCACGAACAATCGAATCAATCATATTTTCCTCTAAAGTAGAGAATAAAAAGTATTATGCCATTTAATGAGCACATAAAATATGATTAGAATTTAAGATTTTTGTGTTATTACATTTATGTGTGTGTATTATCTATGTTCGCCGATGAATATCGAACTCCTGACTCTAGTATTGTAAGAAATTTCGTTATCCCACTAGAGGAGATTACGTTTAGCATATTTAAACTTATCTTCATCTCAGTTGCAGTGACATCAGTGGAAGAGAAGGTATTTTGAGTTTCACTTGTCTCATACATCCAGATTGTCTTCTAAAAACTATTAATGATAACTGAGTTATAAAGTTCAAGGTGATTCTTCGAGCCCTTTGGTAATTTCTTTATAAACTACAAAAAACGAATGTTATCATTCCGTTTTCTCTTTTTTCAATCTCACAGTTATAAATAGTGTAGATCTTGCAGCCGTTCTAGCTGTTGTACATTAACCAGAAATCACGATAATTTCTGGTGGGCCTCAAATGATTTAATTTTACTTTCTCTTTGGAATTCTACGTGATTTCTTTGAGAGTAAAGTTTGTAAGACCTTTAAGTAGCGATATATTTATGCTGTCTTAGCGGCTAGGTCTAGGTCTTTTACGCTGATGAAGTGATACAATATGTTCAGCAGATAGACAAGGATAATCTCAAAGAGATTGACTTTTTGCTCAGATAATCTTAAATATGACGTTATTTAAGCTTACCATTATGCAATTAAAATTCTCATTTCCAAGTTTTATTTAAACTTACTAAGATAATACCTCAGAAGATGTTACGTCTTTTTGTTTTACTCTAACGTTTCTGTTAGAATCTCTGGAAACGTTCGTGTAGATCCCATTCAACTGCGTGTTGAATGACGTCAAGGTTATAAGATTCACTAAAGCATTCCGTTATTAAGTTAGTAAGAGCAACAATTAAGTGTTGACTCTTTTATCAGATCAAATCAACTAATGTCAACCAAGGTGTGGAATCATGGTGTTAAATCCACCTGTTATCACAAAAACAGCGTTGCATGGCTGAAGTACATAATTCCATATCATAAAACTAAAAGCACTAGAATTTCTAGACAGTTCAAGGGGTGTTATAAAACGGCCTCTCAGTTAAGAAGGTTTTTCTTTGGATACCTTCCTGATGCTTCAGTGGCCATTACATATAGTAGCAGAAAAGAATCATTCAATAGTTCTTTTCTACTATACTTACTGGAACATAAAAAAGATGATTTTATCTATTAAATACAATAAATATCTGTCCCATAGGGTTTCTTCATGCCAACGCTCAGAAATATCTGCATGGCAGGTTTTCACTATTCTTCCACATTTTTACTTAGACTAAGCTCTGCTGAAAGGTAACAATTACATCTTATTAACACTTGTACTTAATGAAGATTGGTTAGTTAGCTAACAGGTAGCTGGAATAACAGTAGGTCTACCAATTTAGTTGATAAAAGTAAAATTACAAGGTGATGCATTGAATGGATCAATCCAACATAGAGAAACAGATGAACTTATAACAAACAAAACATGCAGATAAATATGCACATGCAACCATAAGAAAGTATATGTCACTTAAGAACACTAAATGAAATGTTGAATGTGAGATAAAATTAAAGGTTAACTGATGGCATGAGAATTAAAAGTTGAAAAATACACATAGGCGAGTTGAGCTAGAACTTAACAGTATATAAAACGACATGGTTCATTGAAGTTCAGGACAAGAAAGACAAAAACAATTCAAAATCAAGTGGAAGAATCTGTAAGTCTTATGCTGTTTCAGTCAGGTTTAACTGTTGTTAACTCATATGCACCAATTTTGCACTCGTTTGTGACAGGGTACACACAGTTTGGACATTAACATCTTATCATTACTTCGCAAAAATGACTCAGGTGACTGACTGAAAGCTCTTGATTTTACTTGTAACAAAAACGTCTGAAAGATATTCGCATGTCTGTAACAGGAGAATATGTTCCCATTAATTAAACAGAAAGTCTAAAATTTAAAGGTCATTAGACATTAATATTAACCTTATATGCAAGTGCAAAGTATGAAGGTTAAAAATGTTATCGTGTTGAAAATTAAGATCCACATATAAGTTGAGTCATATTGGTTATCAGATTTATAATTTAATCGCAGACTTGACGTGTAAACTAAAACTAGAAATGTAACTCAAGCATCATAAATATACAATTACAATTTTATATTAATCTCATTTAGCAAAGTGGTCGCTCCTAATGAAGCAAGAAACAAGGAATTAAAACAAGACATGCTGATAAAATAAAGTTTCTTGAAAGAAACAGTTGAAAATGGCAAGTAAAATTTATTTCATGTATTAGGAATACCAGCTCCAGTAACTCCTACATGATTTTATAAACAGCATAATGATCCAATGAAATGAATACGTCGTGGTCAACAAGTTTTGTTACTTAGAAAACGGAACTTGGCATTTATTATCCAGATACTCCTTTACTAAATATTTTTCCACACAGATTTTAAAATATTATAAATGGTTTATAACCATACAAATTTATCTGTTCCTATGTTTCCATATGCTAAAGTTACGTCAGTAAGATCTGTGAGTATTTTCGTTGTAGGCCAACTAGTGTTTGACGTGTTGTTATTAAGCAGAAAGGTACACAAAGGACTATCTGTGCTCTGCCTACCACGGTTACCGAAACCAGATTTCTAGCAGTACAAGTCCGCAGACATATCAATGTGTTTAATGGTGAAGGGGTTGTGGGCCATCTGCTCTTCAGCTTTGAAACATTATAAATGGTTTAGTATTTTGTCATGAAGACGAAATTTTGCAGTTCTATTCTTTATTATCCGCACATAAGTAACTAACAATGGAACTAGATAAAAGAAAAAAAAATTTCTTGTCTATTTGTTTGTTTTATTGTATTTTGAGAGTAGCTACACGAGGGTTATCTACGCTAGCCATTTATAATTTAGAACTGACAAACTAGAGAGAAGGCAGTTAGTTATTACCTCTCACTGCCAGTTCTTGGGTTATTCTTTTTCCAACAAATAGTGAGATTGACCGTCATGTTATAACGCTCCCACGACTGAAAGAGCGAGCGTGTTTGGTGTGACGAGTATTCGAACTCGCGACCTTCAGTTTACGAAACGAGCATCCTAATCATGTAGATTTTTGTAATTAAAGGTTTTTTATAAATTGTTCATTAATTTTGCAGGCAATAATGTTCCGAGTAAAAACAACAAATAAAATCAACACGAGTGTTTGTATCCTATTTACCACATATCAACAAACAATTAATTTAATAAATAAATTTACACAGGTTTCTACGAACATCAGGTAACAATAGTCTTTTGTACATTTCATTGAATAAAGCAAACTCCTTTAGCGAAATAGCTTTAAACATTCTATAATATGAAATTGTTCTCAACCAAAATCAACATTGTGTAGCACAGAATTTTCATTTCCAAACCGAGATGCTGAGGTTCCATTTTTATCGTCCCATTTGCGTTTAAAAAGTACTCCACACTTTGGGAGTGTTAGGTATTATAACTAATTATACTAATATTCTGCTAGAATATTCCAAACGTTGGGATTGGTTGCTGTTTATTAACTAATTTTCCTCTAATTTATCTCTTCAAAATTAGCGACTAATGACACAGTTATTTCACACATAGCTTTTACGCGAATGTCTGGCACTCACAAACAAAGCAAAAAATTAGAAAAAATGAATAACTTTTCTATGCAGTACCAGTTTTGAGCTAGAGAATGCAAGCACACACACACTTAAGTATATACATAAAACCATCCCCTTTTACACAGTATGTATTAGATTTGTGGTTTCTAGTGCTAAATGAAACCGTTTAGCAAAATCTCCTTCGCAAATGTTTCAAATTCATTAAAGGTCTATAATGCTGGTCCAAACCTAAACAAGGCGATTTTCGATTTTTATTTTGCGACTTCTTTTCATTTTACATATTCTTCTTAATGCTTGTCTTTCTGTTTTAGTTACTGACATATTGGTGAATTTTTTTTTCCACGATCCCAACAATGCCTTAAACTTTGATAGACAGTAAAAATGTGAGCATATTCACAAAATATTTGCAAGCGAAAAACATTACAATATGTATGTCTTAATTCAATACTTTCTGAGTTATAAATTAGGCCTAGTACATTTTTAAGTGTACTTAACTGAAACAACTACACATCTTTGAACCAAATTTCTTTTATACTAGTACAATAACTATAAGTACTTAATGAAATAAAATTAATAGACTGTTAATTTCAGCATTGGACTTTGCATTACGACATGTACAAATTGGTATACAGTATTTAAACCAAGTTTTTAGTACTTCCAGTAGTACAAGAATTCTACACTTTTGAGGAGATTGCCTTTATATTTTAGTAAGACATTTAGAACTTTCATCTTGATATATTTTGAAAAGTTAAATCTCTGTAAAATCTTCAGATTTCTTATATTATTATTCTGGTTCCGTAAACTCTACTGTTTGAGGGTTAGCCGTACTTGAAAGTAAGAAGTAATAACTATGTTTGTGTACGTGATTCTGGACTGCCATGACACAAACACAAAGTCCAAGAGCAGGAAAACTGTAGGGAACCACTCTATTGTACTTTTGTTTACGATTAAGATTTATCACAGATGGCGCGTCTTACCCTCTTTCCAAACCCATCCATCAAACTAACAATAGATAACGAAAAACTGAGCCAAATGTCTTGAAAGCTTTTTCTCTTCTATTGGCAAATGTCATTGATTTATGTCTACAAAAGAGGAACTCTTCACTGTTGTATTGATTCCTGTCCAATTCTGCCCTTATTATCATAAAAATGGATTAACTCCGCAATGTGTGATGGTTGTATGTCATTTGTCCTGGTTGTTTACTGAGTTGCGTATAACATTCTTGATCTGTCGAATTGTGCATGGAACTGTTCAGGGAATGAAATTTTGTGTATTTTCTGTTAATATAATATTTTTAAAAAAGAAAAAAAACTATATGTAAATCATTCTCATTGTAATTAGAAAAAGAAATGGCATTTCAATAGTAAAATATTTTCCCAAATACAAAACAACATGCAAAGTTTTGATCGTTTTGATCATAGTGTATTCCAACAGTTATTTTTTTAATGAAGTATCATAGAAGTGCTGGCTTATGATTCTGAAATCTACTTATGACTTTCACGTTTGTTTATTAAATCCTTAAAGTATCTGCTGCGTAAAATATCTAAGGAACCATAATAACCACACAGTGACAAATGTTTTATAGTATGGTACAAAGTGTTAAAAAATGAGTATTTTAAAATTATTGTTTTTTACTTTCCTTTATTGGTTCAGAATATGTGAGCATACGATATGTAAGTAAATTCAAATGATGATTCCAAAGTTTCACTTAGGTGTTACGCACATTCTCGCTAATTTGGTGTCGAAAGGTTGTAAACATTTGTTAATCCTCTAGGTTAGATAAAAGTTACATATGACAATCGCTTCTCCATAGAAGCAATCAATTACACGTTTTAAAAATACATTTGATTCTATAGTTCTTGTAATGACTCAGATTACCGAAAAATAAATCATTTATTCAGAATGTAATCAACTAATACAGTCGACAAATTGTACTAGCTTTCAGTACTGTTGAAAAACAGTGTTTACATATTCAAAAACCTTTAGTGCATTTATAATTTTTGAAACAGTATTAGAGCTTTCAAATCACTCAATGTTTTTAAATATATTTATTTTTAGTATAGAATTTATAAGCGAGAATTATGCAAAGGAGTATAGTTTGTAATAGAAAACTGGGTTTCAATATGCGTTTTCTGTGCTTTTGAACGTGTAATTAAAAGATTATAGTAGGTTTGAAAACATTTGTTTCTAAGCTGCTTTATTTATTTAAATAAATTTACTGATAAGAAATATAATCAATCGTTATCAGAATATAGAATTAATCCTATTTATAAAGTAATTCGTTCTCATTTTGGTAACGCCATAATTAATGAATATTTAAAACTTTAATATTCAATACAAAGAGTATTTCCATATTGATGATATTTAGACATATTCTTCAAAGACTTTAAGATAATACTGATACAAGTTATTTATCAAGTTTGTTGAATCATCTGAAACAATGTTCTGTATCTATCTATACTTACAAAATATGTAGTACAGTGAGTTATCATATTGGTAATCAAGGGATGTTTTCTTTTAACACCAATAATCCCAGGAAGAAATTTAATATAATCTTTAAAGAATATTAAATAATAAATCTTTATTTTGTCTCCAACTTTTTTTAATGTTATCTAATATTGGATTAAACTTAATAATATAATCCTGTTCAGTTACAAAAAACTTAGTTATGAAATCAATATTTACTATTTATAATAAAATCAATAAAATCAATGATATTTGTTATAGGTGATGAAATATAAGATTACATATGAGAATATTAATAATTAAAAAATTAGATCCTTTGGTTCTCATGTTGAAATGCCCCCGAGTTGCTCAGCGGTATGTCTGCGGACTTTCAACGCTAAAAACCGGCTTTTGATACCCCTGGTGGGCAGAGCACATATAAACCATTGTGTAGCTTTGTGCTTAATTCAAAAAAACAACAACAATCATGTTGAAATAATGTATGAAATGCTTAATTTTTACAACATGACTGGTACTTTAGGACCAACAGTTTCAACTACTGGCGCTATTGGTTTCTTTTTCGTTGATATACAAGTAATTTATTTAACAGTTAAAAGTAACTCTGATGTTTCAACTTCTGAAACGAATTTCATGTTAAATTAGATATTTTACACGGCTTTTCTGATGTAGAGTTACTTTGCAATAATATTTCGTTCCAAGAAAATATTGATTTATATTCAGGGTTAGTGTTCTCATTCTCAGATATAGTAAATGAACATTCTAAGCTCATGGTATTTGCAGCTTAAAAAGGATATTTTGCTTTTAATACAGTAGTTTGTGATCAAGCTGATATAGGACAATAAGAGACGAAGACTTGGACCTGCCAAGGTCAATGTATTCTTATAATTGCAAGACAAACAATGCGTATGTAAATATTTTATTGACCCTAAGCCCCCTTGCTAGGAAGGTGAGTAGATGATATCTGTACTTCTTCGTTTACAAAGTTGTGCTAATGGTTCCTTTCTAAAATACTTCAACGCTAATCTGCCATTTTCGATACTTGGTATACGAGCAGCCAAGCAGTTTAAAGTTGTTTATCGAAAATCAACTTTTTCGAAACGTTATGTTTATTTCGATTGATTTTTTTTCCTAAAGCATTTACTTTTGTCGAAGTCCTTGATAATCATAGGATTATAATCAGTCATTATATGTTGCATGATGGAATATAACTGAAACCATTTTTAAAACGTGACAAACTTGATAGTAACTTCATTGATAGTAACACTAGTAAAATAATAAGTGCTCTGACTGACCCTGACATACAAATTTGCACACCTCCCAGTGGCACAGCGGTACGTCTGCGGACTTACAACATCAGAAACCGGATTTCGATAATCGTGATGAACAGTTCACAGAGATCTCATTGTATACCTGTGTGTTTAACTTCAAACAAACAACCAAGTTCATATTTCAAATGTGTGTGTAGGGGAATATTTGTAGGTAGTCACTCAAAAAAACATGTTCCTGGCAAACCTGAAAATTCATCTATCGTCGAATGAAATATTTTAAGTAAATATAATACTATTGTTACGAATGGTAACTTTGAATTAGTCGAACTAGAAATGATGATCAATTAGGTTTGAATGAAAGGTTCACAGCTGCAATCTTGAGGATGCGACCAACCAACTCTGTCTTATGTAGCTGTAAGTTGGTCATTTTAATTTCCTTCTGAAAGCGGTAAGACAATTATTATTCGTCTGAAAGTTTTGACAAATTCCCTCTGTTCTTAAACTGTCAGATTTTTTTAAAGGATTGTAACAAAAAGATCCGCTTACAATTATTATTTAACGTTTTATTGTAATAATAACGTAAGCTTGAAGCCTTAATGATAGTAGTTTTTATATTGACGTTAAGATATTATGATCTTAGTTAATGAGTGAATAGAATAAAGTAGAGCATTTAACTGCATTGATTCTAACAATACTTGTAGGAAGAATCTGTTTGTTGCAGAAGTTTTCTCAAAGCTATACAATTTTTTTCTCCACATAACTGTCCTCAATTTTCAATATTATTGGAAAGGCAGCTATCTAGTCAACTACATTTACTGTCAACCCTTGAACTACTATTATCTATCCGAATAGTAGGAGTTAACCTTTACTTTTATAACGTATCCACATCTTTAAATTAAGGAATTTGTTTTAGTTGTATGTGTCTACGTATCATGAGTTGTTGGATTCATCGTCCTATCTCTTTAAATACAAAAACACTAACCCAGTCACGCTAAAAAAAAAACAACAAAGAAAAATATAACAGAGCACGCCAAAAATGAAACCTAGATAACACTAGCGTTTCGCATTTACTCACACAACGAAATATAAAAATAGTAAATATTATATAAGGTCTTGCTAGAAAAGACGTTCCGTTTTCCTTGAGATTTTACTGATTTATTAAATTCCACAACGTAAAGACAAAAACTGTGTTGGAGCTTATAAACAAAAACAGATAGGTTAATGTGATTTTTTTCAGCGAGAGGTATAACACATAACAGTCGCTTGCAAATTTAATGATATACAAAGCGGAGAGGAAAAAGAAAAAACTAAAGTAAAATAAAAATAAAATCTCTAAATTAGGAATTTTAAAACAAACTTAACATAACGTTGCTAGTTGTGCTTGTATATATATATAAAAGCGGAATTAAGCATTTTGACATATTGTAAGAAAAATAAATCTGCACGTGAAAATTGATACACGTTATCCCTTTGTTATTCGTTCGATTAGTTTGTATGAAAACAAAACTCTTATGAGAGGTAGACTCGGAGTTTAACAGCTGACATTAAACCTACTTTTCAGTTATTTTACAATAAGAGAAAATAACCTATTGAAATAAAAATTAGATTTTTCGGATATTTTGAAATATTTTGTTTCTTTCTTTTTTTTTTCACTTATTACCTGAACTTTTAAACTTTATTAACTCGAAGAATTGACTTACTATATAATATCAGTCAATACAGTAATAATAGTGACATAATTGTGGTTATAAATTCGTGTCTGTAGTGTTGTTATATATATACATTTATCAACTAATGAAAGGCCATAGTCTTTGTTGATAATTATGTTTGTTTGTTATTGTTTTTGGCAAGGTATGGAATAACTACAGTAAATAGAGTTTTATTTTTCAAAACAGTTTTCACAGATACTA
The DNA here is from genome assembly GCF_004210375.1 of Tachypleus tridentatus. NCBI lineage: Eukaryota > Metazoa > Arthropoda > Merostomata > Xiphosura > Limulidae > Tachypleus > Tachypleus tridentatus. The sequence goes on from NC_134829.1 coordinate 19,081,752, forward strand.
TCAAAAACTATAATCCGTTATTTAAGTAAGACCGGTGACATTTTGAAATATTACAAAGCCTATAAGTTGTGTTAGTTTCTTTAAACACTGAGCTACACAATGCTTTATCTCTGTTGCTTCCACCACGGGAGTCGAATCCAGTTTTAACCTTTCAGACTTACCGCTGAGCTACTGCAGGAAAAATCTATAATAATAATAAATCTAGAAAAAGTAAAGCATTAAAAGGCTTTAAACTTTAATCAGAAGAATATCTCCCGTTAATATTTCATTTCTGACAGCCAAACGTATGAGTTTCAATAGCAAGCGCTTTATATTATGGTCCTTTGTTAGACAGCCAGAGTCGAAGGGTTTAAACTACGTCTATACACTAGTGGTGTATGGCAGCTACGAGGCTACAAACGACTACACGCCAAACCTTAACCTACAGCTTTAAACACGTTTTGTGGCACCGCTCTAACAGCTTTGTGTAATATGTGAGGACGTTGTTAGCCAACACTAATGGCGATATAGAACTTATTTATTACTTCTTTTCTTGTGATAGTGTTCAACACAACTACCATGGTATTTAGACGAAAGACGTGCCAATTTATCTTAAGAGTTCAATTACAGAAATGTTTGATAACAAATCTTCATTTATCTGTCTATCGTCTTGTTCATCTGTCTATTCATGTTTCACTCTATCTAGACGACTGTGCGTTTATTCTATTTTTCGTCCTTACCAATTTTTATCTCATAATTGTCTTATTATTTTACTTGTGAGTACACCACAAGTGTAGTTTTACTTTTATAAACCTGTTATAGTTTTAAGTTGTTATAGAAATAAGAAAATTGTAATGCAATCCAACCTTACTGTTACTCTACATATTTTACGTCTTTTCGAGCATCATATATGTGCTTCACTTAAGCATCCAATGCATGCAAATATTGTGATGAAAATTATTGTTAATATTCATATTTTTGATAATTGATGTCTTAATATACAGTTACTTGAAAGCCATTTAGGTACATATGAAACAAGTAACAGGGTCTAATGTAAAAATATTAACATAAATATATAATTTACGAGAATCTATTGATAAAAAGCGTTGCTTACCTAACAATATAGAGCATTTGTATGCTTTCAAAAGAGACGTAATGGTTGGTCCAAATTACAATTTATAACTAATTACTTTTTGTTATTCAAAAATATTTTAATGGAACAGATTTTACCTAAGTTTCTATCTGTTAAATCTCATTTTTTCAATACATATATTTAGCGTTAAGAAAATTAATGTATTTTGTCGCAAAACTAGCTTTCATATTAATAGGGTAAACAGACTATCAGTCATTTATTTCTTCTTATTGCGTTTTAAAGCAGTTAAAATAAGATATTCTTGGTTCTTTCTACCAATTGATTTTCTATGCGCCTATATAATTTCGTTATATTTCGTGTAATATATATATTTTTAGAAAAACATAATATCATTATACTATCCGTCATAGCTCTTCACTTCACATTTGTTTTAAAGTTTAAAACCTAGGCATGTATACTTGTTCATTGTATAAAAGATACCTGGAAAAGTGTTTAGGTACAAGGCGTGCTATGAAGTATTCTTCTATCTATGCTGCTACCCTACCTAGTATTCTCTGTTTTGAACGACATCATGTGTAACGTCCTGGCCAAAAGGCTAGGCCAGAGGTTTTATGAGTCGTTTTATAATGTGAAGCGTGTTGAGCTGCATTCTGGCACTGCAAACTATGGACATTCTGATATGAAGCCTGGTGCAATCACAAATAACTGCATTTAAAATTATAAATATATATCTATTCTTCTAGTTTACCACAAAACATATATACATTTATACATATCCTTAAGACACTTACTAGTATGTACTATTCAGGAGTTGAAACAATGTAAAACATTGTGAGTACCTGGCTTAATAGTGTGTGTTTCTTGCTTTAATTGTAAGAACTGCTTCAGTTACTAATATCACAGAATATGCAAGCTCGTGTAGTATATGGTCAAAGAGGGTCTAATTTTTCTATGACATAAAGCGCCACAACCTTGCTTATTTCTAACAATCTTCCAACCACTCTTATATCTACCTGATGAGACTTGTGAAATAAACACCAACCATTCTTCTGTTTACTTGATAAGACTTATAAGACAACTTCCATATTATAACATCATTTTATGTTGGTACTTTTTCACAGCCAAACATTTGTGTAATTTAGGTCACTAAGATCCCCAGATAGTGTCCTTTTTTAAAGTTAGTTAAGTCGCACTTTGTTCCTTGTATTGACTGACAACTAACGTGGAATATAGCTTACATGTGATTAACTCTTACAGATCTCTTGTCTGAAAGGTCATTAGAAGAAATACATTAATCATTCAACTGAGGGACCACTCCATTTAGTACCTGAGGAGAAACGGACAAATCCATGAGCAAGTGTCATTTTTTGTTGTTCTTGGTCTATCGACTGTATTTTGAGTTATATGGTAAAAGTGTGATCGTTTTACTTAAATCCAAGAGTTATATAAAATTATAATGAACAACAATAATCAGTTGTATATACTAACGTCTCCAATTATTGAAACTCGTAAGTAATTTCTATTATTCTACTGAACTATTTGTTTTGGAAACTAAGACTCTGTTCCGATAACTTTTTGGATTACTCTTGAAAATATTTTAAAGTAAAAACATCAGTCGTCCTTTGACCATCCGAACCTCCTAACTTAATAAGTAATCAAACAAAATCCCTTTAAACTACTCATCATGTGTGATCAATTTTAAGAACTGAAATTATTGTGAATGATGAAACTGTATCCCTTCATAAAACGTAGCTATCAGCTTTCTGTATGAATCATCCTTGTTAAACCACGTTTATATTTACCTTTATATGATTTATATTTATATTATTTCCTTAGATACACTATTTTTCTTTGTCCATATCACATACCTCCCATAACCAGACATATAATTCATTTTATTACTTAATTAAATATTAAAGATTAAATTGGAGCTGCTGTAGTCTCTTAGTGGTTTCGTTGTTTCTGGTTTCTAAAGAGGGTTTTATATTTTATTTACTTCTACGCTTTTAGATTAATTAAAACTCTTTGAAGAAAGAGGACATTTATTCTGTTTGATTTTTGAGTCAGTGCAAAGCTACACAATAAATAATCAGTGCTTTGTCGAAGAGGGAAAATCCAACGCCAAATTTTAGTATTGTAAGTCCATAAACTTCCACGGAAGAACGAAGACGTATTCAAGAGCTTCCTTTCTTATATACTCATGTGATTAGATCTTTTTTCAGTCACGGTGCATGACCACTCACAATTTAACAGCCATGTCATTGGACCGAATGTCAATAAAATAGTATTATATAAAACAGAATTAGAGCGATGTACTTCCCTTAAGAACTTCTCATAACCTATAGGTGCTGAAATATTTCTGTGACTCGAATAAACTTGTTAGAATATCGATAAAAAACATTTTAGAACTGGGTATAAAAAGTATTAAAATGACGTTTTTAAAGCTGTTTAAAAGAGAACACGTCCAGACATGAATAGGAGGCGGTTAAGAAGATCAACTCGTCATATCAGGTTCGAATCCCCTTAACACCAAACATGTTTACCCTTTCAGCTGTAGGTGGAAGGTATAAGGTGACTGTTAGTCATATTATTCGTTGGTAAAAAGTAGTCCAAGAGTTGATGGTAGGTGGTGACGACTAGCTACTGCCCTTCTAGTCTTGTACTACTAAATTAGGGACATCTAGAGCCGGTAGTCCTCGTGTAGCTTTGCGTGAAATTAAAAAATAAACAAAAGATAACATATTTTAAAATGTTTATACTACATTCAGTTTTATTAATATGTTTGTTTGGTATTCAGTTGACACTATGTAAAACTAATAATTCTAATCATTAAAAGCATTTTTACCATCTAGAAGACATGCCATAACTTCACCTGAACAACATATTGGTCGGCGAAATTTATGTTCTCAGTTTGTAAAGAGTGCAGTGGATAAACATATTTGGTTCATAAACATCCTCATTTGGAAATTTAAGAATATGAAAACATATTAAACATCACGTGAAATGAAATAATATGTTATTCAAACATTTAAACATGGTGCATTTTAAATAAATGATAGTGACTGATATTAGATTTCTGAATAAAAGTTTGTGAATAAAACCAAACACCTACATACAATGATGAAGTTTCAACGTCGAAAATCTAAATACTTATGCTTTGAGCATATTCAGTATTAAAACTGATAAAAATAGACATTATGTTTTTATGAGAAATATAGAATCTGTTTCAGAGAAATAAAACACCTCTTCAATTTCGTTTTTTCAATCTTGTGCAGTTGAATGGTGTTTCGATTTTTACCAAATATAATAAATTCTCTAACAGCTCTTCCAAAAATGAAATATCTGCAAATGTTGGTTCATAAGTCTGTAATTTTTCGTTTGAAGAAATGAAAAGCTAATCATAAGCTATGTTCAGTTTCACGTCTCTGCTTGCAGTGGTGAGAAAATACTCTTACAAACTTGTTTGTCAGGTCTCGAATTCTTCAAACTCTTCTAATTAGTTTTATAGGAACGAATCTTATAAATCTCTTAGGTTACGTTAAGAAACTTATATAAACATAACGGCATTAGTGTAATTTTTTTGATAAACTGTGCAAAGATTAAGCTTTGGTGCAACTGACGTTGAACGTTTAGTTGATCTGAAATGCTGCTTTGCAAACATTTATGATAAACAACTTCACACCAGTTTCTAAAAAGTACTTTCATGTGCTAAATTTCCTATATGTATATATATATATAAAACTATGATGGTGTATTTAAATATTTTATTAAATTTTAAGTAATAGCTATGGCTACATTTTTACTATTGAGGTACCTTAAGTAACAAAATAAATTAACTGTATAACAAAGTTGGTAAACAAATATTAAATTGCGGAAAAATAATAATTAATTATTAATGAATTAAAATAATCATACAGCAGAAAATTGAAGCGCAAGTGTTCAGCTTTATTTGAGAATACCAAATTATAAACTACCAAAACTATGCAGAATTTCTAAAATGTAAAATTCTAATGAAAAATAGTAGGTATTCAAAGTTTAAGTAAATAACTACCAAAATCAAAACTTGTAAAGTTATCACTAAGACATTCAATTTAATTAATGTTCTAAACCGCTATGATATGATAAGATAAATTGCTGTTTTTTAATTCTTATTTTGACCCAATACGATGTCATTCCTCTTGAAAATAAATATTTTTCCTTAATAAAGTACAGAATTCTGCCATGTTCATTTTAAATTGTTTGCAGGATGAAGAACATTTTTACGTTACAAATGCTGTAAACAAATCTTTTTACGTAACAAACAATGTATTGATAATTAATGCAACTTGACCGAACTTTCATTGCAATCGTACATCGTTCCAAATAATGTGAATATATTTGCTGACCAAATACTTTACAGATACTTAACACACTGTTAGAAATACAGTAATGGTCTTATCATAAAATTGACTTGAAAACAGCGTTGGTTTCACTCATTTGGTAAAATACAGTATTCAAGTCAAATCAACTATAAAGATGGCTACTGTTAGTTTATAACCAGTGGTCACCCGGCTTCCGTTTAATTAGGCAAGTGTAAACATAAAAGATAAAGAAGTTAATAAGGATACAAAATAGGTTTTTCATTTTCTGTTAAAAGTAGTGTCGATGTGTAATATCTTTCGCCTATCACAAAATAAGGAAGATGTGAATAATCTATAATTCTGGATCTTTGTTTGTGTAACTGCTAAAGCTCCAATAACAAAGATCAGAAATGTTGTATAGATAGTAAGTGGATCCTGAAGGTGTACATCTCGGTGTTATTATTTATCACATGCGTGGGTGCGTGCACATCTTTTTGTAATGTAAATAATCGAGAAACCGCATAGAAGAGAATGTATGACTGCCATAACTTTAAGAGAAAATAATTTACAAAACCTAAAATTTTGTACCTATTCTAAACGGTTCTTGAAAATGTGCAACTGGGCATTATTTATCTTATCCACATGCGAGTGCACATGCACATCTCATGAATGCGATAAACTAGTGAAAGATTACATAGAAAATAAGTAGTTCCTTATATTACAAATAAAAAGCACAGAGAGATAGACACGCATGTGTGTGTGTGTGAGCGTGTGTGCTTGTGTGCGTTCGTGTCTGTATCTGTGACCACTATAGCTCCAAGAAAACGAACCTAAAAACCTGAAATTTTGCATCCGTATTAAGTGGACCCTGAGAGTGTGCACCTGTGTATTATTTCATATCTTATCAACGTGCGTACGAGTATACATTTTTTTTCATAAGGCATGCTAGCAAAAACTACATATAAAAGTGGTTCATTATATGACAATTTCTAGTATAGAGAAAGGCCAGTGCATTTTAGTAACAATGTTTTTTCTAGCCCAGTGAAACTTGGTATTGTTATTAAAAGAGTATGAGCTAAAAGCATAAAATGAAATGTATAAACTATAAAAAATTGAAAAATATATTTGTTGTTTTCTATTTGTGAAGCTTTGTTCATTAAATATGTTTGTTTTTATTATTTGTTTTTAGTATTTGAGTGTAAAATCGGAAAACAAGTGAAAGGAATGTTATCTTTATAAACAGGTCATACCCCTAAAGGAGCAATAAAAGGAAATAAATTATACTTTTATGCTAAAATGGGCTCAAAATACACACGATAACATACTCATCTAGAATAAATTAGCCTAATAATCCGAGAAAATCAGTTTACTTTCGCTAATTTAAAATTAATTTACATTAGACTTGTATGTATTTGTTAAATTCTATTAGCATTTTGCTCAAAATAATCGTTTTCATTGCACTATCCTTTTTATTGTAATAAAAATAACAATAAACTAAATACTATATAATTATCTACACATAATTATTGTGCATTATTGCTCTCAACTTTTGCTGATAATGCTTTTTGAAGAATCCAGATGAATAATAATGTTTAGCAAATATATAACAGATTAGTCGGTGAATTTTAATATTTGATTTGATCAGGTGTAAAACTGAAGGTATATTTGAAAAGCACTATTAACCATTGAAAATGAAGACGTGTAATTTACTTTTTTAGGCGTGCAGTGACAAGTTAAACATGTCAGTGAAGTCATTCTAATGCACGTACAAATAAGTATTTAATCACATGTAAATCCTAAAAATAATTGTGTTTAAGCTTACAAAACACAAACTGTTTCTTTTAGAAATTAAAAGAACTTATTCAAGCTTCATTCCTTTAGAAGATTTACATTGTAAGCCGTCGTCATACAAAAATTTCAAAATGATGCAAGTCCACTGATATTATTTTTTTAACTGTTGAATCGTATATAATAACCTCACTGAGGTGATAGTTGACTCCTACTTGAAATATAACATGTGGTTATCCTTAGAGTTTATATAAAATGATGGTTGATTTTTATCAGATGGGTGGAACAAGCATGAACAAATATTTTTTGACCACAAGCTTAAAAACTACAATGATTAGAATTGGAATATTTTTACAATTACATCGTGTCTGTGTATGTGAATTTTGAAATTAAACATTTTTCTTGTTAGACATATTTTTTGAAACCTTTAAATACTTGATTTAGATATACACTTTATTAAAAAATGGATCGAATGCCTGAATCGTAAATTTGTAGCGCATTAATTTGCTAATACAGAGTAAAATAATTTTCTTAGGGTTTGTGATAATTATGTAAGCCATATAAGTTAACAGATATAGTCATATTATTTTGAATTTATAAAGCAATGACTAAGAACAATAATTTCTTATTCTTTTAAGATAATATGATAATAAATTCCTGTGTAGTAAGAGTAGCTTTAGAAATAACATATTTTTATGATTGATCCAAGATACGTCTATACAATCCTCTTTAAAAAATTGTGCTGGTTAACAACTGTTGAAAGGCCGAGAGGAGTACAAGTAAACAAGATTTTAAGGTGGAGAACGTGTCGCATCATCTCTAAGTTAACTAATTAGTTTATTAATATTCAAAAAACGACTGTCTCAACCTACATCATGTGAAAGATACTGCAGACACCAAACATGCTCGCCTTTTCAGCTGTGAGGACGTTATAATGTGACGATTCGTTGGTAAAAGAGTAGCACAAGAGTTGGCTATGGGTGGTGATTGGCCTGGCATGGCCAAGCGCGTAAGGCGTGCGACTCGTAATCCGAGGGTCGCGGGTTCGCGCCCGCGTCGCGCTAAACATGCTCGCCCTCCCAGCCGTGGGGGGCGTTATAATGTGACGGTCAATCCCACTATTCGTTGGTAAAAGAGTAGCCCAAGAGTTGGCGGTGGGTGGTGATGACTAGCTGCCTTCCCTCTAGTCTTACACTGCTAAATTAGGGACGGCTAGCAGAGATAGTCCTCGAGTAGCTTTGTGCGAAATTCCAAAACAAACAGAATGGTGGTGATTACTAGCTACCTTCCCTCTGGTCTTACACTGCTAAATTAGGGATGGCTAGCACAGATAGCCCTCGAGTAGCTTTGTACGAAATTAAAAAAACAAACAAACAAAGAGATACTACAGAACAGTAGACGTAACAGATAAACACAGCTTCGTTATAACATTACATCCGATGTGTATCTACCTATTGTTGTTTATTGCATCCAAATCGCAATGTGTAAATCTTAAGAGCAAAATGAGTTGTTTGGTACCACTTAGAAGTCGGTGCGTCTAGCGTGTTAGGAGGAGTTACGTGTCACATACACAAACACTAAATATCTTTATTATACTATAATGGAGCTCTTGCTTATATGATATTGGAAAACCTTTTATATTACGCGATGTCCAACCCCCAACTTCTCGAAATTTTATTCAGTGTTCATGAAGAAGTGCAATAGGGGTCACGATCTTCCCGTTTCGTTTTCAATTCCTGTCACGAAGAACTTTAGTATTCTCCATTCTCATGGTGCAGATATGACGTCATAAATACGTCACAATATAATGGAACTCTTGCTTATATGAATGAATCTCGAAAAAACTTTGTATTGCACGATGTTCCTGTTTTGCTTCCTTGTCTCGTTACCTGTAACCTTACTTTTCTCCATTCTCAGGATGCAGACATGACATCATAAATACGTCACATAACTAAAATATAACTACATAAAAATTCCTAACAATAACTTGGGTAACTTGGCTAAAACGTTTCACACTTTAAAACACAAGATTATCGTGATGAAAGATGTACATACAATCAGTTCTATTTGATTCAATGCCGCCTATAAAATTTTATTTAACAAAGGTTTATTTTGTAGGGCTTTAGCTTTATGATCCACATTGTCCGGCAACTTGAATCATTTTAAACAGTGTGGGTATTTTATGTCCTTATTACGTAGATTAATAATAATAAAACATGTTGATCTTCTATATGTTGCGTCCTCGAAATCATTCAATATTCTGTGCAGGAATTTCTATGTTGTTAAGACGTGAGCTTCAGAAGAGATAGATCACACTGTAAACTCCCACTGCAGTGAAAACTACTCCTCTGTTTCAAATCACTGGCGTTTTCAGTTCAAATCAAATTTAAAGCGCTTCCTAGCCCACTCATACTTTTTTAACGTCGATCGTTGAGTATTATCACATACGTAGAGCACGGTCTTATGAAACAAGACATGTCGCCTGCTCCATACTCATAAAAAGGCACCGAATATCCTAGACCCAGGATCTAAGACAAACAAATTTAGTATTTTTGTGCCTTCAGGATGAGGAGGAAAGAATATAAGCGATCTATTGATGATATATATATATATATTAATCTGGTTATGTTAAAAAATGAAGAGTTTTGGAATAACTTTATGTTATGCTTTGAAGTTTCTGTAATTATTTATTTACTTGACGCTGTTATAGGTCGCGTATAGATCTCTAGAAGTAAATATAAAACATACTAAAGCTAATAGCGAAATTAACTTGAAGCTGCCTTCGTCCTAGATTTACTGCATTATTCAAAGAAATATCATTGGTTTCAATATTTATTTGAAATATAAACCCTGGTATTTAGTGGTTTTTGTTCTTTTAACATTTCTGCTCATATTAGTTTCAAGGTTAATACGTTATTAATTGTTTATTTCATGTTCTCTGGACCTTGAGTATATTTCATATGAATATTATTTAAAAGAGTAATTACTATTGTAGTTTAATAGAGATTTAAGCACAATGGAAAATTAAATAAACAGTTACAAAGTAATATCTCTGTTTTAAATCTGATTAATAACCTTTAGTCTTTTATCTGCAGAAAGAAAACTGTTTTTGTTTGTCAGTCTTTGTGATTGTATATTTCCATATGTCTTCATTTTTTTACAACACCCACCACATTAAAACGGACTTCCATCATTCCATCTAGACGTATCTTAAAATATCTCCGATAGTTTGTCCTTTCAAGAAATTAGGCCCGGCATGGCCAGGTGGGTTAAGGCGCGCGACTCGTAATCTGAGGGTCGCGGTTTCGCATCCCGTCGCACCAAACATGCTCGCCTTTTCAGCCGTGGAGGCGTTATAATGTGACGATCAATCCCACTATTCGTTGGTAAAAGAGTAGCCGAAGCGTTGGCGGTGGATGGTAATGACTAGCTGCCTTCCCTAGTAAATTAGGGACGACTAGCGCAGATAGCACTCGGTAGCTTTGCGCGAAATTAAAAAACAAACAAACAAACAATCAAGTAATTAGAAAAGAGCTTTAAAAATCAAGTTTTATGCTTCTATTTTAATTTTGTTTTTAATTATGGGTTGTAAAAAAACGCTTAATGTGTTTGTTATTAGGTTAACCTTTGGGTTTAGTGTGTTTCTTTTAGAAATGGGATTAATGATTGTCCCGATTTATCTTGAAATGTTAAGTTGTTTAGAAATAAATGTCGTTTTTGAACCGCGAAGTTTGAAAAAATATAAACCAGTGTTGTAAAACACGCTTTAATTAAATTAAGCACTATTTTCTTCAACACACTTTTGCCAACGTGTAATGATGCTATTTATGTCTCTGATGCAGAAATCAGTTTTTAGGGTAAATGAACTCTCTGAAAGCTTTTTCTGCAGCTACTTGGATTTGAAAGCATTTATGGTTCAAAACGTTGTCAAAGTACTTAAGAAAATGAAAATCTGTAGGGGAAAGACCTAGGGAATAAGGTGGATGAGGCAGAACCTCGATTCCCAATTCGTTCAATTTTTGGAGCGTCATCTTTGACAGGTCTCATAACGCTGATTTTCTTGATCTTTAGTCAGTTCATGTGGAACCCACTTATTCAATTTTTTTTTGTCTTTCCAATCGCACTCCGGTGGTTTGGAATGCTTGGTTTGCTTGTGCCTAGCTTTTCTGCAAGCTCACCATACTGCTATACGAAGGTCTGTCTCAACTGCTTCCCTTAACGTGTTTTCATCTATAGATGGCTTTCTTCCACGACATTTGTAGTTTTTAAAACTTTCATCTCCATGTCAAAACCTTTGGAACCAACTCTGAACTGTACGTTCAATAACAGACCCATGGCCGAATGCCTGGTTGTTGTTCTGTATAGTTTTGGTAGCTTTTCGTAGAAGTTTGAAGTCGTAGAGGAAAATCAGACGAAAGCTCTTCTTGGTTTTGCTGCTTTGGGGGTTGCGAAACTTACTCTGAGTAGAGTTGAAACAGCAGCAATTAAGACTCTTTGTAAAGGACAAATGTTGGATTAAACCAACCATTGATAAGTTACTCAATATTTACCTTCTAAATGTTATCGTGAGAATTCCGACATTTATTTCTAGAAAACTTAATATAACAACTATGAACTGTTTATCATAATTTCCAAAGTTTGATTTGAGCATATTTAAGGACTATAGGATAAGTATGCCTACTTATTTAAGTGCTCTAATATAAATCAATGCCAGATTTGGGATCCGCATTCGAGGAATCCCTGTAAAAGGGTTTTCGCGAATTACTCGGCTTTCCCAAAGAGTGGAGTAAACACTTTTACCTTCATACAAACCTTAAGGCCAAAGTGAATCGTTTATTACCACATAAATTCGGTTAGGAGGTGAACACGAAATCTTATTATACAAATAATTTACCATTTTTTATCATCAGAAACGGAAAAGCATTAGAAATGAAATTAAAAACCTATTTTGGCACACATTCGCGACACTCTTGTTTCATTGTTCATTAACTTAGGCTACTATTTGAGCCTCAAACAACGCAGGATGATAATCATTATATTTCTTTGAAGTTACGTACAAAGCTACACAATGGGCTATCTGCGCTCTGCCCACCATGGGTATTGAAAACCAGTTTCTGGCATCGTTAGTCCTCAGACATACCACTGTGCCACTTGGGGATAAAACAAATTCAGTGAATGGTTTGGATCCTGTAACCTCCAAATCGCAAGTCAAGTGTGGAGCTACCAGACCATGTTAGGTCCGACCCCGCATGGCGCTCGACTCCTAACCCGAGGGTCTCGGGTTCGAATTCCCGTCACACCAAACATAGTCGCCCTTTCAGCCATTTGGGCGTTATAATGTGACGTTCAGTCCTACTATTAATTGGTAAAAGAGTAGCCCAAGAATTGGCCAAGGGTGGTGATGACCAGCTGCCTTACCTTTAGTCTTACACTGTTAAATTATGGACGGCGAGCGCAGATAGCCCTTTTTTAGCTTTGTATAGTCCTTTGATAATCTGAAGAAAGTAAACAAATACGGGTTTCTACACTTCAATTTACGTTGTAAAAGCATTACAACTTCTCTCTATATTAAAACTGCCTTGATAAAAAGTTAGTTAAAAACTATTAACATGGAAAAATCTGAATATATTTATTTTATTGTAATAATTTAAGTCATTTTTCCTATTTATATACACCACACATTACGATTTACAAGAACATATGTAATTTTAGAATGATACGTGAAATAATATTTGTTTATGTATTGTTAGATTTATTAATTATAAGAAAAGTCTTCTAGATTCTCTTAAAACTTACAGAATGCAAAGATTTTCTAAAGATAATTAATTATTTTCACTGGAACTTTTCCATGATTTTAATATGAACTATGTAAAATTTTAATTACCTTTCCAGAAATAACATGTTATTATGAAAATTAAGCCTTTTTCATTATTAAGTCTTAGCTTCGCTTTCACTACTATAAATATCTATTTGAAATATGTTTTTCATTATCAAACTTCTGTTTCGTCAGTGTTTTAGCGTAATGTTATTATGCAACTTTGTCTGTTGAAGTCGGCTTGTGATTTATAGTTACATTTTTCTCTTTGTTAATTTATATGTTATCTATATTTTCCTATCCAAACATGCAGTTTTGTATTTTCAAGACGGCTTGTATAGATAGGTATTAGCACTTTAGTTAAAGTAAAGCACAGATCAATGTTATGACCTTCTTAGGTCATTTTTGTCATCACGAAACATTCAGTTTGTACGAATACTTATACATCTACTACGCACGTATACGTATTTATGCATCTTGTAATACATCAGTGACGGATAACATGTGTATGCATACATTCACATACACACATAAAGCACACTTCTGTGTCTGTCTGTTTGTCTGTTATCTAATACTTTGTGGGATGATAGTTTGGTAACATATAGCATGTTAATGACGGTTCACAATCCCCTCAACCCCTATAATTCTTGTTATTGAGAATTTGTTATCTTTGAGGTATGATAACTTAGCTACATTGATTGCCCACGTCCTTACGTCAAAAACAAGAAAATATTAAATTTTCTATAACTAATGCCCTTTATGGAGAAATGCAGCGGAAAATAAGGTCACTACTATTAGAATACTACCTGAACTCAGATGAAGATTGCATTCCAACAGCCTCCATAACGTTGATTTGAAGAGTTATTGCCACCAACTACTTGACCCGTAACCTTCAACTTAAGCCTGTAAAACACTTCATCGACCACTTGTCGTTAACTAATTAATCACGTCAAATATTGTGAAAGAATTGGACGTTGAGATCGAATAACAGAAAGCACCCCTACTGTCACATCCTTGGTCACTACTTCTTCCTATAAAGTCACCCTGACTATCACACCGTGAATAACATGTTTTAATTATATGCGTATTGAGTTTTTAAAGTTTAAATAAAACTTTTTTGTGAGGTAATAATGAATACTGTAATAATATGTTATTTTATAAATAAATTGTGTGAAATTTATTATTTTTGTGTTATTTATCATAGCATCCACCTAACATTTATTTAAGTTCATAACCTGGACAAAGGACGGGAACCTCAGCTTGTAGCTTTCTAAAATAACGCTTCATTTTTATTTTCTAGTTGCAGTGTTTATTTATCAGATACTAAAATTACAAAACAACTTTGAAACGTAAGTGTGTGTGTGTGTTTTCGTACAGCAAAGCCACATCCTGCTGTTTGCTATGTCTACCAAGGAGAAAATGAAATGTGAGAAAAATTATTTCTATCTATTTAATTATTAACTAAACTAAAAACCATTATTTTCCATTTTACAACAAGCGTAAATATATCAAGTGGACATGCCAGTTTGTCCTAGTTCTATATCCTACGACTCTGCAGGTCGGGTATTAATTAATATGATAGATTGCAGGAAAGAGTCGTGCCTTCTCCAATAAACTCTACTCCATTAAATTATTGATGAAACATATGTGTTCACGCCCTGACATTAAACAAACAGCTTGTAAAACTGCGAGTTCTATACAAATGCATAAGTTCTATGAATAAAAAACAACAACAGCATTTTTAATTCATACAATAATTATCTACTTGACAGAACAATGTTTTTTATATATAATGCTTTAATTTTATTCTCCAAAGCTAGGCGTGGGTAATGATTGGCGTGTCTGCGCTACGAAATTTGTGAAAAAAATATTCCGCAGTTTCAGATTCCTACTACATTATAAAAGCTACGGTAAACTTGTGCTGTTTGATTAACGTTTATTGGCTAGCTGCCCACCTTGTATCAGTTCACAATGAGAACGATTAGCTTTACTCAAAGATACCGAAAAAACAAAACAAATTATTTTACATTTATATTGAACAAATTTAAGTAAATATTTTCATATAATACTTATTTTTAGTTAATTAAGAGGCGAAAATTTCTAGCACGCCAAATAATTATTATGTTCTGTTTGTTTGTTTTGGAATTTCGCACAAAGCTACTCTAGGGCTATCTGTGCTAGCCGTCCCTAATTTAGCAGTGTAAGACTAGAGGGAAGGCAGCTAGTCATCAACACCCACCGCCAACTCTTGGGCTACTCTTTTACTAACGATAAGTGGAATTGACCGTTACATTATAACGTCCCCACGGCTGAGAGGGCTAGCATATTTGGTATGACGAGAATTCGAACCCGCGACCCTCGGACTAGGAGTCGAGCGCCTTAAGTACCTGGCCATGCTGGGCCTAAGTGTACGAAAAAACAGTATTCATTTTATTATTTGTATCTTATTCATAATTAAATACATATATATTTATATATGTTGTCAAAACTCATTCCAACATTTACATTTTCGCTTTCTCAATGCTTTTAAATTAATTTTACCAAATTTATAGTGGAAGAAGATAAAAAAACAACAAATGTTAGTTTGAAATATAGTGATATTTCCTGTTACCTGGATTCTGGATTTGTGCAGCCTGACAGTTATACTCTACTCATAAAACAACGCTGCTTCCTGTTCACA
Source organism: Tachypleus tridentatus (assembly GCF_004210375.1). Classification (NCBI taxonomy): domain Eukaryota; kingdom Metazoa; phylum Arthropoda; class Merostomata; order Xiphosura; family Limulidae; genus Tachypleus; species Tachypleus tridentatus. The sequence continues at coordinate 19,097,447 of NC_134829.1, forward strand.
GTAATAATTCAAAATGTCCTGATCGTTTTATAGAACTGGTTCGCGAAAACGTAAACACGAGCATTCATACAAAATAATCACAAAACAAAGAAAGTATAAAATTTTGGAAGATAATCAACGTTACTAAAACATGAACATTTAAAGAAAAATCTCATTATTTCAGTTAAGGTAAAACAAATGATAACACAGATACTTTTGCTAAATGGAGACCATAACCTTCCTTATTTGATAAAAAATAAACTAATTTATGACACTTCTGACTCTGTTACTATGTTGATTACCATTCAGTCTAGAAATTGAATGTGTGAAGTAACAGATTAACATTGGTGCGACAACATCATTTGGACAGATTATTTGTTTGAGCAGTGCAGTCTGCTTTCCAGATAGAAAGCAGTTTGTTGTTATCAATTCTTTCATTGTAGCAAATGCAGATGGTGAAAATACGCTGTAATGCATTTTAAAGGATAGTATAATACAGCTTGCATATTAGAGGAATTGCCACACTATTTTCCATATGCATGCATCCATCTCACGGTTTTCAGGTTTTCTATTCTTGTTGGTTGCTCTGTGGTACTGTTGAAACATTTCAGTTTACGTGTTGCACATGTAAAAGTGACTAGAGTTTCTACAGTAGGTCCATCTTTAAGATAAGTGCCTGAATCTAGGTCAGTGCTAATTACATTTGCTCTCTTTCCAATGTTGAAAAAGGAAGTCAGAGATATATCTATCCTCTCATATTTAGTTTGTTGTCATTTGTCAGGATGCAATTTGAGTTATTTGGTCAATGTTGTGGCTTTTCGTGGAGTGCCTGATACATGTCATAGTCAAATAAGGTTATGTAATGCTTCAGTGTCCACTGAAAAGCTCAGCTTCTGATCCACATATCATTATTAGCACGTACTATAATATACTTTGTCCATGGTTGTCTGATTGATTTATATGTAATCCAGCTTTTGCACTCAACCAGCGTAATAACCAGGTCTGACTCAAGCTCTGCTTGTTTTTTGTTGATTTTCTTGGTTTTGGTAAACAGTACAAAAATAGTAATAAGTAAGCTCTTTCTGAAGTGTAAATCTATTTAACTGGCAGAACAGCCATGATAGGTTGTTCAAGAAAGTCCTGTGATTCAACAAAACCACGGTAACAGTTATTGGCATATTTTTTATCCAAAATGTTAATTTAAAAGCTCAAGTAATTTACATTTAAAAAACTAGATTAGTGAAAAATTGAGACTCATCTCAGAAACATAAGGCGTTCAGAAAGATCATATCGATCAAGTACCTCACATATGATGTTTACTACCCATGCCTAATTACTTCCTATTTTGTTTTTTTGAGTGATGAATAACACTCAAGTATGTAATAAGTACAATGATAAAATCACACGCTTACAGAAAATGATTGTGAACAAATAACACCTAAAGCTTTGAAAATAAGAAGTACATAAAACAAGGGAAATTGTATATCAAGGAAATTGTTTTATATTTTTCAGGTTTTTCGTATTTCGGTACATTGTACAGTTAGTATTAGGGTTTATAATACAGCAGATGAAATATAAATCTCAAGCAAAACTTTTTTTTTACTCATGAGTTTTCAGAGTTTTACAAATGAAATATTGTTAACATGGATTGAAGTATCACTTCGGTAATAACTTACTCACATACCTCATAACTCTGTTAGTATAGCAAATGTACTTTTGGGATCGTCATTTACAATAATTACAGTACCATAGAGTTAAATGGACAAAACGAATAATATTGAAAATAGCCTGAAATTTTATTTTCAATTCAGAAGTGAATTGAATATCGATATGTATTAAATTGATTATATTTGCCAACAAGATTGATACACACAATTTTCGTTCTTAACACTAGTATATGTTAATATACAAATAACAATACGATTTATAATAATGGTTATTACAAACGTTTTACAAACTTACAAATAATACTGAGTCTTTTATCTGGTCCGAAACTGAATATTTTATCGACGGTTAAGGGTGAACGCATTAATTCTATGTTGGTACAGCTATTATCTTCACACATGACCTTTTACCACTGAAGTTATAAGATGTATTAGCGAACCACTAACGTCCTAGGTTAATTCACTAAAGTTAAAATGTTTGCAATATTAGAAATCTATAAACGTTCCTGGTCAAGTATATGTAGTTTTCCGATTAATAATCGTTTTTACAGTTATAACCTCCGATTTCTATAATATACTAAATGTATGTATGTATATGTGTGCGTGTATGATTTCTTATAGCAAAGCCACATCGGGCTACCTGCTGAGTCCACCAAGGGGGATCGAACCCGTGTACTAACTGTAGAAAACCAACAATACAGTTACGACAGAAAGTGTTCGTACCCCTGCGTCCCGAGTAGTTTTTTGCTTATAACTTAAAAAAGTATCACGATTAGGCTAATAGACGTATAATTTGTTATAAATATTATACTAACACACATCTACATACATTTTTATGGAAATTAAAAGACAAATAAACTGTTTATAAAGAAATAACTAAAAATAAGAGGAGCAGAAAGTTTTCGTACATTTCAGAACGTGTGAAAAATCTGATATTCCTGTAAAAAGTTTGTTTAGTTTGGCGAATAAACTACATTATACCATTCCATAACTAGACACTGGGTTCATAATTATTAGAAGTTAGCCAGCACAACATTTACTTCCGGCAATTTAGCGCCGTCTCCGTCATTATCTGCTTAATCATCGTGGCGAACAGGAAACAACTGTCCAGGGATTTAAAAACCGAATTATTGTAAAATACAAGTCTCTTGTGTCTCTTTCCGGTATTGCTACACAACTTAATGTGCCGAAATCTACTGTTCAAAGCATAATTGCCAAGTTTAAGCTAACAGGATCAACTGCTAACCTCTCTCGTTTCGGACGCCCCACCGAAATTCCAGGGAGAACCAAGAGGAAGGTTCTCAGAGAAGTTAGTAGGAACCCTCGTTTAACACGTAATGACATACAGAAACTGGTAAGGGAAACTGGGGTTAAAGTAAGCACCTCTACAGTTATGCACATGTTACGCTCTTATGGGTTCAAAGCATGCCGTTCTCGTAGAACTCCATATTTGAAGCCTGTTCATTTTAAGCACGATTGAGGTATGCAAGAAAGCATGTAGATAAACCCTTTACCTATTGAAAGAGCATTCTTTGGTTAGACGAGACTAAAATCGAGCTTTTAGGCCACAATTATATTCTCTATATTTTCCGTAAGAAGGGGGAACGAAATCTTCCAAAGAACACCGTCCCTACATTTAAACACGGAGGTGGCTCGATCATGCTATGGAGTTCCTTCAGCTCTTTTGGTGTAGGCAGCCTTCACCGCGTCAACGGAATCATGAAAAAAGAAGAGTACGTTGATATATTAGGCACTTATATCAAGAATGATACTCGGAACTTGCGGCTTGGGCGTCGTTGGATCTTCCAGCACGACAATGACCCTAAGCACACATCGAAATTTTGGTTGCAGAGGAACCATATAAGCGTTCTGGAGTGGCTATCGCAGTTACCCGATCTCAACCCAATTGAAAACGTTTAGCATGAGTTGAAAACCAGGGTTCATCAGCGTCATCCGAAAACTTGCAAGAGTTGGAGGCCTTCTGTAAAGAAGAATGGAAGAAAATACCAGTCGAGTACTGTCAAACGATCATGGAGGGCTATGAGGAGAGGTTGCGCCAAGTAATTTACCTGAAAGGCTACACAACTGACCATTAAAGTAGACACACAAACACTTTCTGCTCCTCCTATGTTTGGTTATTTGTCATTCAATTTACATAACAAATTATGTAGATATGTGTTAGTATAATATTTATAATATACTACACTTTCATTATCCTAATCATGATACTTTTTAAGTTATGAAGAAAAACTACTCACGATGCAGTGGTACAAACACTTTCTGTCGTAACTGAATAAAAACTGTTTCGCCGCGTTGCGTTGGTTACATTTTAAAAGCTCAATTGGAGATTTTTTAGAAATTTCAGCTACGGCAACAATGGTGGTATTTATGTACACGTATACATTGTTGATTCTTACGCTCAAGAACCTTCTATATGCATTTTAAAACATATATTTAACTAAAACAAATATTGATATTCAAATAAATATACATTATTGATCCATTACAAAAGTAAACTATTTTAATCTTTTTTTACACTATCAGAATGTTACTTTCAACTGGCATGTGGTCTTCAGGTACACTGATATTCAAGTGATAAATTTAAAGTATCTAAAATGTGAAAACGCTTCCTCTTGTAACGGCATTTGTATTTTTCAATAAAATAAACACTTTTTTGTGTGCAAATATTTAAGAAGCCTGCCATACGTTTTCCACTTAACAGCTGCTGACGGCTAGTGAAGGGACTGGCAGGAGCCGACCAAATGCAGCGGAAACAATCTTTTCGATCATTACGTCTTACTTTTCCAGAGATTACAGTGGGCGCAGTTTGCGGGTTTCCAAGCTGTAAGCTGAGCAGAAAGTGTGTAGTCTTGTGTTGTACTAGCAATAAACACAGTCACTTTCCATTAAGGTTTGTATAGTGTATTCTCTGTTGGAACAGTAAATCACAAACTTGGAGTCAGTATAAGTAAGATAGTGCGTTGGTTTTTATCCACTGTTTTGAGTCAGCAGAGCAAAACATAGATGCTGTTTTACAGCAATAAAGTCAGTTTTATGTAAATTGTACTAGTGAATAGAATGCAAGGTCTACGTTAGCTCTTAAAACTGCAGTCGAGTGTTTAAATCAGACATGAGAATAAGCCAAGTTAACAACTTATTTAAGAAACAAATTCACGTTTTTACAGTTAGAAATGTGTCTATGGGCATAAAATGAAAGAGACACTAATAAGAGTAAAAGGGTGTATCTCATAAAATTATAAGAGATAAGAATAGCCAAAGCTGGCTCGATCTGGAGTTATTTTATTTGTCCAGCAGGAAGCGTTTGCAGTGAAATTACATGTTATTTTAAGTTGATCTTATCCAGTGCAATTATTACTGAAATACGTGAAGACTTTTAATTTCATAACGTATTGTAAGCAGCTAATCAATTTTTATGCAATGTTCATTAGATATTAGTTTCTTCTGTTGTCCAGTTCATAATAGTTGCAGGTTTTGTTTGCCTATTTACTTTTTGTTGTATTTGTGGAGTGTATTCAGCTATATGTAATTCTGACGTATGAAAATATACCTAGAGAACGAATTATATATAAGATAATTGATAACTCATTACAAATTACAACTCAATTGTGAATCATTGAGAGCTAAGATGAATGATGTATTAATTAATTCGTGCATCAATCCTGAAATATTTCTCACGTTCGGCGTTTGTTCACATCATACCAGTCTTTATTTCTCTCTTTAAAGAAGGTTTGTGGGTCACAGCTTTTCTAACTAAACTAAACAGCAACTCAGTTCGTAGTGTGGCAAGATTGTGTTCATTACTTATTTATTTATATTCTTTAACACGTTTTGTTGTCACATGAGAAACATACCTTATTCATTGAACTGAATTACTCTGAAGCCGAAATTAATTAGTTAAAAAACAACAATTTTATGATGTTGTTTGTTTGTATTTAAGCACAAAACTACATAACATGCCGTCGGTGCTGTGCCAACAACGTGTATTGAAACCCATATTTAGTGTCATACAGTTTCATAAGAAAAAAAAAAACAAACCCTGATAGGCCATTATCATCACTTGTGTGCACTGTATTTTTTTGAAATTATGCGAATTATTAGTTTATACGACAATGAAATTACATTAATTATTTCTATTGTTTGTTTTTATCGTTGTCACAACTAGCATACTATACCATCACGTCTAATTATCAATTAGTACTTTATTTTTCTTCTCCAACCATAACAATGATTCTTATACGATTGCTATAATTGTAATGAACACATTTGTTTATAATTATAATAAAAGCAAACGCTCAGTAAATCCATTATCAACATGATCAACAGCAATACTGTAATGACTTTTCTTTAGATATGATTCTTTTTAACGAAGGTAAAACCACATACAATTAGACATGAAATTTTTCTCAGGTTTAATATGGTTTTATTAATTCCATGAACAATTTTCATTTCTCCTTCTTTGTTGAAGAACAAATACTTGTTTTTGTTTGATTGCTACGAAAGTAAGTTGTTTTAGAGAATAACAAACTTAAACAATGTAAAGAAAAACTTTTGTTAGATAATGTTCATGTTTCATGTCCTTATTGGTGTAATTAACCCAATAATTAATCTTAAAATCACACTTGTAAACACGAGGGATAGAAAGAGGAAATACACAGAAATACGTAGACAACAAGGAAGAAATATCGTACAACGAAAGGGATCAACTTGTTAAGAATACAAAACATTCCTTATTTTCCAATCCTTTATAAACAGTCAAGTTAACAATTAAGTTAGGTTTCAGGTGAATGTACAGTAATTTATCACTAATTGAACTTCAACACTTTCATCGTAATTTATTTAAATTATGCTGCATGTTTTTAATCACGCGTAATGAGACTATTTAATTATTTGTCTTCTAGCAATTTATGTTATATTAATAACTGAAACTGAAAATACATTTATCCTCATTTTAATTTCAAAATGACACGATTAATTAAGGCAAATGAAAGTATGTGATTTGTAGTTAGCTAATGGTGAAAGTGACACCACTCCAGACAACTTGCTGATAAAATCTATTACGCTTGAGCAGAGATAAAGGATAACTTGTACCTATGATAATCATGTTGACAGCACGGATGTTGTAATCATCAAGATAAAATAATAGTTTGTAACGTTAGATGAAGTAGTCGTGATGTAAGGCTCTCTAGTTTGTAACGTTAGATGAAGTAGTCGTGATGTAAGGCTTTGTCCGACTTGCAAGAGATTGAATCTAGTTACATAACGAGTTGAAAGCTGAATGGTTCTTTGGAATTAGATCTTTCTGCTATAATTACATAAAATAATGTTTAATATTTTGTACTACAATTAACGAATTCTGTATGTATTTTTGATATGTAAACAAAAAGTTAATAAGCGAAGGACAGATTTAACATATTAACAAAACAAACAGAACTTGAGAGTAGATACAATGTAGGTAAAAACAATTGAATTGATACATAACTATCATATTCTTGGCTAAAATATTTAACCTATATCCAAACTATTAGATAAAATCGACAGTTGTGACTTAGTAGGTTAGAATTAATTGAATAATGTAAACGACAAATTAAGGAGACTTAGTCAAACATCTAATATTTAACATTTGATATTTAGCTTTACAATTAAAGTATATTAAAATATTAGATGAAAAGGTAAATATATTAGAAATTCCCAAAAAAAGTTAAGACAGGCAGAAGAAATCTGTACTATTAGTTTTGAAGATAAACGTACTTACATAACAACTGGTGTTATACACAGGGCATCAAATGAAGAAATATGAAATAATGGGAGTCTCACTTGGGGCAAAGATAAGACGTTTCTTAACAATAAAAATAGCTGTAGAGTCTACCCGTCAAGATACATGTCTCTAGCCTGTAAGAAATTATATTACAGGAAATGGTCAATTAAGCCATAAATTTAAGCTCTTAGAGAAAATGTACAAGAAACAAACGTTCCCTACAAAACCACCACGTAAAGAAATTGTAGAATGTTACATAATATAGTTCTATAGAAATCACTCAAGAACACATTAATAACGAGTAAGATAAACATAGAAGCTATGCTTCTAAATTTTAATATATGTATATATTATACAAATTATAGAGATATGCTTTTTGATAAAACAATGACAACAAACACCCATAAACTCCAGTAGGAATCAAATTACATTTCAATGTAAATTCTCATGAATTTCTAAACATAAACAGATGGTTTATGAGATGCTAAGTAGTGCACCTTACAAAGTATCATGAAAGTTAAATACAAACAGACAGTTACGCTCACAACAGAGAATAAACAGTGACGTGGAAACTAAACGTAGACAAGCTATACATAACAAAACATAGAGTAACGTAAACGGGTGCCATAATCAATAGTTCGTGACGTAAAAAACGAAGCATATACAGACTGTCCTGAACACATTACAAAGTAACACGAACGGATATCCTAATCTGTGCTTAGGGATGTGAAAACTAAAATTACATAGAATATTCAGGAAAAAAAACACACATCTATAGTTTGTGACGTGAGAAAAAAAAATAGACTATCCTGAACAGAGCATGAAGTACCACAAACGGATATCCTAATTTTTAATTAGTGGTATGAAAAACTAAACACATGTAGTCTTACCTAAGGAATAAACGGAACGAATCATACGCAAAGGAAGATACTAAAATTGTTATTATAATCATAACAAAAAAAACATCGTAAAGTTACAGAGGGCAAGCTCAAATTTGTCATCAGAAATTAAATAATTGAAACTAACGTATCACATCGCGAGAAACAAAAAAATATCATCACAATAACAATAGAGTTTTAATTATAAGTATAACGTACATAGCAATAAACACAGATACCCTAAATCACTTTCACAAATAACATAATCTTAATACGTACTTCCCTGCTTGTTTTATGATAATGAACGCATTTAAAAGAAATCCCAGCGGCTAAGTGGTAAGTCAAGGAGCTTATAACGAAATAATTACGATTCGATATCGGTGATGGATACAGAATGAATAGCCCATTATTTAACTTTGGGTTAATCTGAATGTGACTGTTCTACCATAGCTCTTAAACATGAGATTAAAGTGCTCTACCACTATATTTTTAAATATCAGAACGTAACAGAAGAAAGCAGAATCTGAACGCCAGTTGCTACGTATATACAAGCGAAGAGAGAACTTTTCAAAAAAGGAAGTAAATCTAAGGATAGCTAATATCACCCTTTAACAGAATGCATTGTTTTAAAGGTTTAATATTAGCCATCCCTACGTTTGCGTCTTTTTTGAAAAGTTTTTCTTTGCTTGTTCGCTTGCTATTTTATAATACAGTGTTTCAATACAAATAAGTTGGTTTCGTTTATAATCAAGTTCTCAATACAATAACGTTCCAATTGTAATATTTATTTTTTTATCTATTATTGGCTGGTAATTTTTGCTTCACTTTCTACATCTATTTTTTAAAGGAACACAAAGAGGTAATGATCGTTTGTTTTGAATTTCGCGCAAAGTTACACGATGACTATTTGCGCTAGCCGTCCCTAATTTATCAGTGTAAGACTAGAGGTAAGGCAGCTAGTCATCACCGCCAACTCTTGGGCTACTTCTTTAACCAACAAATAGTGGGATTGACCGTCACATTATAACGCCCCCACAGATAAAAGGGCGAGAATCTTTGGTGCCCCGGAGATTCGAACTCCCGACCCTCGGATTACGAGTTGAACGCCTTAACCCACGTGACCATGCCGGGCAGAGGTAATAATAACATCACTTACACTAGACTTACGTTTTCTTTTTGTTACTAGTAATTATTAATAACTCTTATAAAAACGGATACTCTGTTTCAAACTATCATGTCAGTGAAATCATTTGACACCGTTGTTTTGTTTTTTGAGTTAGAATTTAATAAAAAGATGCAAAAAAGACGAATAAAAAAGTCAAAGAGTTAGCTATAATATTTACAGACATTACCAGAACTTGTGACTTAGTTATTATGTATATATTGTTATTAAAGGAAATACCATATAATATTGTAAAGTTCTAATGACATCTTGAAGAGATATTTAAAATAACATTTCTTCGAACAATCCCAGCCATCAGTACGTAGGTAGCGCCACCTCCTGCTTGATATTATTCCCCTTCAACTTCCTAATCGCGGATTTAAGATTTGATACTTCTGTCCCTTGTTGAAAAAAACTGAGAAGGCCAGCATGTTTGGGATAACGGGGATTCGAACCCACGATCCTTAGGTTACGAGCCAACTGCTTTAACCACCTAACCAGTCGGCCTTTGTCTCCGCTTTCCTTAATCAGATTTGAAGATCGTTATACAAGCCGGCTTTGTAAAGTTATTCTCTCGGTAATTATGTTAAAACAATCACTTTTGAAAATTGACTCGAATATCCTGCTTTGCGGAACTAACTGAAGCCTTTTCAAATTGGAATATCACAGATCAAGCAATAAAAATGAGTAATTATATAATTGACATATAACCATTTGAAGTTAGAATATTTCAAAGAGAGAAACAGAGAGAAGTTGTTATTCTGGTGTTAGTAGCGCTAACCTACACAATGGGCTACATCACCTGTAGACTGCAAATAATGAAAACCCATATTTTAGCTTTGTAAGTCCATAAATGTATAGCTTATCCACCAAGAACAGAACTTACAGAGAAAAAATAACTAGGTGAATGTACTTCAGTTTCAGACTTTAATATAAAGTACAAAACTAATAGCAGGTGTCTTTTATAGGGGATACAGTTAACCAACACCTGGAAAATGTAGAAGAAAATACGAATACAGTGGACACAGGTTTACTATTTATGATCCTTAAGGTAACTAATTTTTTTAAAGCGGTCTGCCCTGGCTTTGTCTCTTAAAGTTGCATAAGTAACAGTAATTCCAGTCGTTAAGTACATACGTGTATATTTAGCTTTCTATTAATTCGCAGTGATCCTGCCTTTGTTCTAAATATAAAAAAAAATAAAAAAAACAGTTTTGAATTATAATTTATATTACGTATTTAGTAATACTGTTGATATGGTGTGTCTGTCACGAAGTGGGTATTTATTACATAATGTCATTAACCATAATCATCTTTGGTGTTATTGTTTAATCATTACTAAATAGAAATGCACAAAATTACTCCAACAGTGCTGCCCTGGTCGTATTCCAAGCAAAGATAAATGCTTATTATTTTGCAATCATAGTTGTTCAATTTCTTAAAATAACAGTAGTGAATTTAATTAGAACATCTAATAAATGTTTGCAGTGACAAAACACCTAGTCAGCGCCTAACTATTACTTGACTGTATAATTTTTTTTTCCATCAGCTTGAGGCCTCATGCTTTCAATGGTCAGCACTGCAATCCATTTACTATTAGTAATGGTACACAATGAGAACAATGTTAGTATTGTACAGGAAGCGTGGAAATGAATGTAAGCTGCGAAGAAATAATATTATAAAAAACAACAACATGAAACGGTAATAACACAGTCTGTTAACCTACACCGGAAATATTAAAACGTTTTCACTTCTTTTGTGATTAGACCGGCTGTCCGTGAGTCCTGGCATTGTCTCCTGGTAAAGATGCTCACCTTGCAATCTGGGGGTCGCAGATTCTAATGCAACCACTAAACGTGCTTCCCACCCTTTCAGCCATGAAGACGTTATAACGTGAGAGTTGGTTCCTCTATTTGATTAGAGTAGCCCAAGAAGTGGTGGTGGGTGGAAATAGCTAGCTCTTTATAGATTGTCAGTTCTAAATTAAGGACGGTTAGTGCACTTAGCTCTCGAGTAGTTATGCACAAAAATAATAAACAAACTGAATCCCCTATTAAGTCACGACTTTTGGCAGCATCATACGGCTAAACTTAACAGATGGAACTTTAGAGTACGTTTGAGTTTTCAAGAACGTGTATTTGTTTGGTTTGGTTGTAAGTAATTGGGCTCTGGTATCAAGTGGTACAAATAAACTATTTAACAATTTTACCGATGAATATAAATCATTGTGCTTTAACATTAGGATGCTCTATGCGTTATATAAATATATTTTTTATTTTGTCTATATATATTTTTTTTACTTATTATGCTAGATGTAATGGCGATCCAAACATATATATTTGTAAACACAGATTTTTTATGTTTATATACGAATGATTTTAGTTGCATTGTTCTTTCTTGTAAACACCTGTTTCTATTTAGATACCTCCCCAGCTTTACTAACCATGTTGAGCAGAGTACGCAGACAGATCATTGTGCAGCTTTGTGCTTAACTTCAAACAAACGTATTTAGATGAAACATTTGAGATTCAATGAAATCAGGTTTCCTGTAGAGTCGTGTATTTCGTTCCTAATTTTAAAAGATTTTGGTGGATTGAAGTGTAGTCGAACCTTTGAATAAATTGTAATGCAATTTTCATATTGCTCTTAAACTCTAAGGTAATTTACAAGCAATTTCTACCTCAGGTTTTGATGTTCTTGTATCCTGTGTGGTTCAGCAGAAATTTAAAATTGAGGTACGAATAGAGAAGCACATCTATTTATCCACAAAGACCTCCTCTTTATCCACAAAATTTATGTATTTGATTCACAGTTTTGCTTTTGGATAAATATTTCCACTTTTGGTTATATAGTGTGTATGAATTCTCATATTATATGTAACTCTAGCTACATTTTTCAAATTAGGTTTCACATTCGAGAAAAAAACATAATTTTTCGCTTGGTTTATTTTTATAGTTAGTAGAGAGATAATTCTCGAGTTCATTTTGAACTCTGGGTCTTATTTTACAGTCTCAAGTGATTTGTGTTACGTAATATTTGGTCTACTACTTTTATTACTTCGCTAGTTTTCGACATTTAGGTCGTGCTTACAACACTGTAAAAATAAAATAAAATACAAACTCGGATCAACTAAACGTTCCCATAAACAAATGATATACTGATTATGTACGCATTTGTAGTCATAGTTATCACAGCGTGAAGCAGACCAAAAATAGGAGCAACTTTAGCAGATATTTTTGAACAGTGAGTGTTTTACAACGATAAAGTTAATGTTTCTTCTTTAAACTGTATCTCTAGAGTAAGACAGATCTCGTGCTATTGGGTAGACTATTTACATTTGCTTTACCTATTGTCATATTCCTAATTCAACTGACAGCAACGACGTGATTCAGAGATAAGAAAACAAAGGTTGAGCTCAATTTCAGCCTCTACATTCCATGTTATGTTCCAGTTGTTCAGGCAGGTTGCTTTCACTTTTCTTTATTAGAAATTATTTATCATAAGAATATGTCATTTTCTATACTCTCCGAAGCTAGTGTTCTAGGCCCGGTATGGTCAGGTGGTTAGGGCGCTCGATTCGTAATCCGAGGGTCGCAGATTCGAATCCCAGTCGCACCAAACATACTCGCCCTTTCAACCGTGGGAACGTTATAATATTACAATCAATCCCATTATTCTTTGATAAAAGACTATCCCAAGAGTTGGCGGTTGGTGGTGATGACTAGCTGCCTTCCCTCTAGTCTTACACAAATTAGGGACGGCTAGCACAGATAGCCCTCGTGTGGCTTGCCGTGAAATTAAAAAAAGAAACAAGCTAGTGTTCGTTGACGCTTTTTTGTTTTAAATTTCACGCAACGTTACACAGAACTTTCTGCATTAGCCCCCCCATAGTTTAGCAGTGTAAGGCTATTCTTTTGCAAAGAATGGAGATTTATAACCTGGAGAAGTTTTCTCTTTTATACGAAGAACCCAACCAAAGGTTAAAAAATAAGACATTATGATTTCCAAGGAAGAAATCAAAGCTATGAATTGCTTTCCTGTGTTGCTCATACAATTAATGAGGTTAAGGAGAGTATACAGTTTTTCGTTTCGGCATCAGATCCTTGTTTGCTTGTTTTGTAGTTAAGCACAAAACTATACAATGAGTAAACTGTACTCCAGCCACCACAGATATAAACCTGATTTTCAGTGTTATAACACAGTGATGAAACCTTAACCTTGTGATATGCTGTTGTGACATTCACAGTCCTTAATTTGTAATGCTTGATTTATTACTTTTATACCTCACTTCAATCATACTGTTACAGCGTAATTGGAATGTAAATGGTTTTCAGGGAACAATGTCTTATTTAAATCATTTTGTGGTCTACTTTTGGGATAGTCTTTTACCAAGGAATAGTGGGATTGATCGTAACATTATAACGTCCCTTGTTTGGTGTGACAGAGATTCGAACCCGCTACCCTCAGATTACGAGTTGAGTGTCTTAACCACCTGACGATGCCGAGCTAACAGACATAGAAAACAACAATTTGGATAACTTCAGGAGCTTTCTTTTCGAAATATTGGATACTGCGAAGATGTTTCTGGACTATTTACAGTATAAATTGACTTAACCTTCGTCGTTTGTTATAGTATTTGTAAAGTATGTGATTAATTCTATAGATGTTTCATAAAGATTGTTAACTATTTGACATGGCAACCAAATGTGGCAACTTTCTGAACATTATCATCAGTGGCCCATGTGTTGGTGGAAAGTGCAACTATTCAACATAAATACTAATATGATTGAAAAGGAGCCATGATTTTCTGCCAGTCAAATAAACCAGTTTCGTTAATGAAGCTAACTGTTGAAGAACCAGGACTTCCTTTTCCAATGGTTTTTTCCTTCTCCTTGACTAACTGGCGAACGGTTTGATTCACCTCAGATCTTGACATCACGTTTGAGAAGAGCGCAAAAGGTGCAACTTCTTTCGTTAAGTACCATAATTCTTTCAGTATTTGATTCATTCTACTGTGTATAATCAAATCATTCTATGGTTGGAGGTCTTTGGAAGGTGCGTATGCAGCATAAACTGTGGAAAGCCAATATTTTACGTAAAAAAAACCATTAAAGAAGCAGATGCGGTGCAAATTTCCCATTTTGGTTTTATTATAATCCAGATTATCACCGAATACGTACATCGTAGCACTGAAAGTACAATTGCTATTTGAAGTGCATGACAATATGCACCATTCTGTAGCCAGTGCCATCCTTGAAGTGAAGTATCTACTATGAGAATCAACATTAACTCTTCACATTCTAAATAAATCGTCATGAGGTAAAAAGTAATTCAAGATAATTTCAGGTAAAGTCAATCTTTTATTGAAAAAGTTTAGAACAATTTCACACCGACGGTTAAGTCGATGATCAAAGATATACTGCGTTCTAATAGTTGATCGTTCCATTATAGTTTCCAACTATTTCTTAAACCCCTTGACTGGATGTTGTGCAAAACAACTCCTGTGAAGCGGCACATAAAATTATTTCCAAAAACTTCTAATTGCACACAAACACCACTCTTCCATCCAAAGTATGAAACTGTAGTATCGAAAACAAGTCTAACAATAAAGTTTTCTTATTTTCACTGGGTTATGAGAGTATGGCTTGTGTTAGTCTGGATTGTACCAGTTCCATTTGAAATCGCTGGTACACTGAGCAGTTTTTTTCCTGTTAATGGTCTTCCATTTCTGCTATAAAAACTCCTAGACTCTTCTCATCTCTTGGAATAATTTTTCCATCTCAGTGCAAAGTTGCGTACTTTTGTGCAGATAAAGTTTTCGTAGCAATGTTATCATCCATTATAATTTTTGTTGTTGCACGTTTTACACTAAATTTAGAAAGATTCACACACTATCCACATCGGTCCCAATTTCTGAAATCATTGCAGCCACGAGTAATATATTTTGACCTTCAGATAAATTTAAGTAATCTGCCAGTGTTGAAATTCTGGAACTTTTGAATGGATTTTTTGGAAGATGCAAAGTAGCAGTTAGTTTTCTCGTATATGTGGTGTTCTTACGCCTAGCAACAAAGTACGAAAGGCACTTAAAATTGTCGTCTTCAGACTTTATATCTGGACTGTTTTTTGGAACCTACTGGCACGAGATTGTGATTTTATGTATTTATTTTGACGGTTACAACAATACTTTACACTCTTTGTTCTTATGATCTTTTTTTTATCAAATAAGAATTCTTCGTTGTTATTTCATTTCTCTTTTTCTTCTTGTGGGTTTTGTCTTCTAATACTCAGAACACCTTCCTCTGATTTTGTAGAGTTTAGAAATTCGATTTTTTTCCTGATTTCGAAATCGGTCAATATTTTTATATTGTTTTATTTTGTATATTTTATAGTGCAACGAAAAAGTAGTTTTATGACTTTTCAACAAACAAATTTTCTTTTGCTTCACTTCATTTACATCATTTTAATTTTTAGAGTCCTGAAACCATCATAAAAATTCAGAAAAAAAACAGTTGTTTAGTTTGTCATTTTGTTGAGTAGCTAACCTTGCTTTGTTCCATTGGTTTTGAATTTCAAGTATAGCTTTGTCCACATCTGAACCATCAAAGCTCACGAGCATTTAATCGAGCAGTGATACATATTTTAAACAGAAGAACAACCACAATACATCTTCCTTTGTAGAAAATGTGGAAACTGAGAATTTAGACGTAGGTTTTTTCCTCTCTCCCACATATCCCGATCTTTCTTCAAACAATCTTAATAACAAGATTTAATTAATATTTCATCTGTGAACACAGTTAATATGTCCGAATTTAAATATTACATTAAAATATTTTCATTAATAACTTAAAAATCCAATAAAAACATAACAACGTTTAATATTGTTTTAAATAAGAAAAAATGATAAAAATTACAAAATTTCAGATTTAGATAAATTTTTGACATGCAAATATTTTTACTGCAGTTGAGAAGGTTTTGGCATCTTCAATTGGTCTAAATATGACCATGTTCTAGGAAAATGAGTATTTGTATGAAAATTGCAGAGGGAATATGCCTTTGAACAACTTTTGGTAATTGCTATATATGTGGAATATCCTGTTCCTTAACATTTATAGTGAAATTTAATATTCCATGATGTTTTACACAACATTATTACAAAATGGTGTGTGTAAGAAAAACAGTGTAGACAGCAAAGTTTTAGTGAATATTATGTTACAATGACATCTCTATGGGGAGTTGTATTACTTACTGAAGTATACTGACAGCGTATTACACTACTAAATTTTTAGGAAAGATGATTACGTATGGAATTTAAACTCTGTACAAGGAAAGTTGCTTTACAGTTAGTTTCCAAGGAATATCATTACATAGTAGAGAGTCTTTTGGGAAGATTTTTACACAACATCTGTTGGGAAAGTAGATAAAGCTAAGCTGGTGGATATTCATTTCAAGTTCATTTACGGAAATGATTCGACAGTTCATTTTACGTATCTCACGTTAGGCAACAGTGTTTCATAAGTTATTGTAAATAAAATGGATGGCGTAGTTTCGTGTCTTTCCATTTTTTATAATGTAGTAACGTGGTTATATTCTGCATACACACTTTATAATGTTAATAGCACCATAATAATATTCGCAATAAAGTTGTATAGATTTGTAAAGAATTGTTTGTTTAGAATTAAGCACAAAACTATAAATGGGCTATCTGTACTATGACCTTCTTTTGGCGGTGGTAGTCCTCAGAGATCTTCTATTTGATCCATTCAAAAGCAAAGCATACTGGATTAGATGGTATTCTATCTGGTAGGTAGATTGTACTAACAATATACTAACTTAGAGAATAGTTTTAGCTCTAGGACTAAATGTTTTTGAAATACACATTTTCTCATTATTTTAAAACTTTATGTGTTTATCATTTTTGCGATGTGTTTGTCAGCATTAGATTTATAGGAAACGAAATAATTAGGGTGAACACTAATTATTTGGATACTGGATTTACAAAGATTAAAGTGATCTGTTCACAATATATTCGTCAGGTGGTTAAGGCACTCGACTCGTAATTTGAGCTGAGGGTCACACCAAATATTTTCGCCCTTTCAGGCGTAAGGGCGTTATATTCTGTCAGTCAATTCCACTATTCGTTGGTAAAAGAGTAGTAAAAAAAAGAAAACAAACCTTGTCATAAAACGCAAAATATCTATCTCTTTCACAGAAAACTTTATTAATAAAAATCCATTTGGCGTGAGCTATTTTATGAATCATATCCCTAGTTTACTCTATAATTTTACATTAACATTTTCCATCCAGATCTTATAAAATTTGATGGTTTGTTTATGAACTCCGCGCAAAACTACATGAGGGCTATATGTACTAGCCGTCCTAAATTTAGCAGTGAGAGACTAGAGGAAAGACAGCTAGTCATCACCATCTACTACTAACTCTTGAGCTACACTTTTACCAACGAATAGTGGGATTGAGGGTCACTTTATAACGCCCCCACGGCTGGGAGGGCGAGCATGCTTAGTGCGATGGGGATTCCAACCCGCAATCCTCAGATTCCGAGCCGAGCGCACTAATCACTTAGCAATACAAGGACAGTAAATAGTGAAGGTTACATGTTACAGCGTTGGATACTTTGTGAATTGTTTAGGCTAGAAGTCACTGGTAATTTAGATAAATAATTTTTAGAACTCGAATGGCCTACTTTTACTATCAAGGTTTGAGTAGGTTGTTAAAAAATATGTCTAAAAATTCAAGCTTTGTTATTTGGTCTAGAGAAGATAACAAAGCTTGAATTTAACTTTGCGAGCTATTAAATTTAACAGTGCTAGCTTTCTGATACTTTTGACCTGGTATATATTTTTCTCTATTTTTTTCTGTATTTCATTGAAATCGATATTTCCCATTAAAAATAAATAAAAAAATGGATACTGAAGATTTCATTCTCTACATTTTCAGACTTTATTATCTGTTATTCTATTTAATCAAATAGTATAAATATTGTTTCCGTTTGATCATGGAGGAACAAACGCTGTAATTTCTCCAAGAAGTAAAAACAGCAAAATCTGAAAGGATAGTTGGTAGACTGTTTTCCACTACTTGTAATCTATGCTTATCGTGTATGTTTCAATTTTTTTCGCTTTAGGGCTGTTTATAGTTCATTTCTTTTCTCAACTTAATATTTATCTGAAAATATTGCTGTTATAATAATAATATACTGCTTTGATTATTTAGTTATTACAGACGGGAAACTTGCTTTTTAAGATTCCCTAATCCTTGATATTGATGTTTTTACCTCAACCTTATCAGTGCGGTACAGACACCATTAGAACAGAATAAATAAAGTTATGTGCCAGAGGACAACATGGGGTGGGGATGTGTATAGTTATGAATAGCTCAAATATTTGACCTCTTTAGCATAACCAGTAGAAACAGCGAAAATTATAGTTAGTATTGGACATGCTTCTCTAATACGTACTAACTCAATACTCTTTTGTTATGATATATTTTCAATGATATTTGCAGGGTTTGTTGCTGAGCTTTTAAGTCTGATAAGCTCAATGTATTATGTTTTAAAGGAAAGAAGTCAGTAATAACGGAGGTTCACGTTTTCGACAAAATCATGAATTTTATAAGCATAATATTTCAACTTTCACCACCTTCTCAAAGCAGTGGGCGAAACATCTTTCGAACTTGTGACAAAAAAATGTAGTTTTTTCAAATTAACTAACAGCTGACGTATTTTAACCCCTACCCTCCTCACTGGCACAACGAAATGTTTGCGTGTTTAAAACGTTACAAATCGGGTTTCGATACCCGTGGTTGGAAGAGCAGAGGTAGCTCTTTGTGGTTAACTAGAAACAAACATATTTTAATGTTCTTTAAAAAAAATCAATTACTCATTTTTCTTGATTGTTTGTACAATATGCACAAAACTTAGTTTGTGGCTTACATCACTTTAAATATGGCTGATCATAAACATGTTTTTTAAAATACATTTCATTTCTTTTATTAAGAAAAACATAAAAAAAATATTAATTTATTCTGAAAAATTATTACAACTAAAGAAATTTTGTGAAAACACAAACGAGATTTTCAAAAATACTTAGTTGGGGAAGACTTTGTGCATCTATTAAATTTATTACAGATCTAAACTTAAAGTTATTGCGTTACCTTCACATTTAATCCAATCTCAAGTACATTTTAAACATACCAACAAAAATCGCTCTATGTTTTATGTGTATATAAATATTTGTTTTAAGCATGACATGTTTTTCAAATTTAACTTTGAGGACAATACTTTTTGAAATAATCAACCTCCCATTCATAGCCCTTAGTGGCTCATCGGTATTTCTGCAGACTTACAACACTAGAAACTGCGTTTCGACACCCGTGGTGAGCAGAGCACAAATAACCATTGTGTGGCTTTGCGCTTCATTACAAACAAAGCCTTTTTTAAGGAAATAAAACAAAATTTTAGCCGCGTTATATTCTTCTCCAGTGTACATTTAGGATATGTTAACATCCTCTAATTATAGAGTCTCTTATTTGTTTATAAAATCATTGCTGGCTATCCTATTCAATACATGTTTTAGAAATAATTAACTAGACATTTGCTTCGGACGCGCACTTGTACAGCAGTAAGGAAAATATACATAATAGCATACTTCTTGCTCATTCACTTTTATTGTAGAGTAAGAAGGTACTTCTGAATAATAAGTAGACTATTTAAAAATAATAATAACAATTAAAATATGGTATAAAAATATATAAATTATGTGTATTTAAAAATCCTGTATGTCGTATCTCAGCTAACATGAATATTTCCGGTATTGGACGGAAGGCTTGTTTGTAACACAAAACTACACAATAAGCTATATGTGCTCTACCCACCAAGCAGATCAAAACTCGGTTTTAGCATTGTGATTCTGCAGACATGTTGCTGTGCCACTATGTAAATAGCGTGAGACCAGCCAAGAACAGAGCAGCTACCAGTTAAGTGAATTGTATTAATATCAACTCAAAACTAATTAATCACTTGTTGTGAACTGTTGATAAAATATTCAGTTCCAAATCAGATAGAAGACTTCATAATGTGTGTAAGTTTGTACAAGTTTTTTATATAAAAATCATTATTTTAAATGTTATTATAATTTGTATATTAAAATATATTTAAGAAGGAAAAGTTCGTGTTTCAGTCTTGTTGACAAAATTCATAAATTTCGTTAATGTCTACATTTAATCAACTTCTTAATTTAATTTACAGTTTAACTCGGTTTCAGACCACTTGAAATTGCAATACGTAACATAGTAAACTGGAGACTGGTCCGGGATAAACATTCGCACGTAACATAATAAATTGGGGGACTCGTTAGAAATAGGTTGTAATACGTAACAGGCTTTATAATTATTAGTATGAAACTTCATACCTCTTTTATGTTGTTAGGAATAGACTTTTGAATGAGCTGAGAAAAGAAAAACTTGTACTCGTCAATATCCCAGTTGGATTGCACATTAGTCCTGTTAGTCCATGGTTCCGGTTTCAAGACCCAATCCAAGAGTTTCTTTACATTTATGTGCTTTTATCGCTAAACAATGATGTTTTTTACATATATAGTATTGTTTAGTTCAGTTTCTTTCAGCTTAAAAGTACCTGAATCAGAATTTTTGTGTAATGTAAACTATTTAATACATTTTTAATTCAAAATTGCTTTTTTCGCTTCTCTATTTTGTTAATTAATGATACTATAAAGAAACAAACAAATTTACATTTTTGAACTTCACTACTGTACAAAGCAGTCTGTTAAGGTAAAATGTAAAACATCAAATATATATACGTATATACGTTTTCCATCTGTGTTTTCGTTATATCGATTGGTTTATTTTATATCTTGAACTAAACGTTTTTCTTTTCATTTAAACAAAACTTTTCTGCACTGTAAATGTTGTTTGCTATTTATTTATCCACTTAATGCGTGGCTGCAAAAAAACGAGAGTTTACTGATTATCTTTGTAACAGAGCCCTCTAGGGGGTTATAATGTGACGTTCAATCCTACTACACGTTGTTAAAAGAATAGCCCAAGTATTGGCGGTGGGTGGTGATAACTAGCTTCCTTCCTTCTAGCTTTCTAGTCTTAAACTGTTAAGTTTGGGACGCAAGCGCAGATATCCTTCGTGTAGCTGTGCGCGAAATACAAAACAAACCAAACCAATTCACCATAACTCTTTTATTTCCAAGTAACTGTCGATTAAATTGTTTTATTTCTTTCTTTGTTGGTGTAATAACTTATATTTATTTCTTAACTCAGAATATCAGAATAAAAGCAAATAATTACTACAAATATGACTCACAAGTTACCATTGAAACTATTTTAAAACTACAACATTGAAATAGTTCTTTAAGTATGATTTCAAACGCCCTCTGATTGGCATTGAATTGTCCAATACGACTTTGGTAAAACAGGTCTGCGAAGATTTCATTGTCTTGATATTCATACATGTTCTACAGCAACTCCTGTACAATGAAACCGAAAATTATATCCATTTTTCTACATAATGTGTAGATGTCATATATACACGTTTACATTTTCACTGAAATCGTGTCACATTTTGTTATGCTTAAAATGTTGACAAACACTGGCTATGAACTTTGCCAGAACAATCGCGACGTGGGAGTCTTATCGATCGTTCTAGAACACAAACATAATAATAATAAGAAATTAATTGTGGTAGAAGAAGTAATAATTTGATCTAAGTAAGAATTTAATTTATTCGTGATTTGTAAAAAATTCCTTACGTGATAAAAATGAATATTATTTTCGAAATCTGCTTAACTGAATTATGGAATATATGTAATTAAAACAAAAACAACTTTTATGAAGTTTAATTTCGCACACTGTAGTGATTTTATCACGCATAATTCGTTATTTCTCTGGTAATTTTTTTTTCCTTTGTCTTACATAAATTTGAAAAAAATAGCGATTTTTCACGTGTATAACGTAATTTTAGATAGTATTGGGTTGAGGAACAATTCGTGAGCGTTTTTTCAAGTTACAAAAATATATTCATAAATGAAACGCTTTCGGAAAATATTTCATGTCATTTGGTATATAATTTTTTGCTCTAATAGATGGTGTGTTTGATTTTCATACGTCTTTAATTTTTGCTTTCATTTTCAGCTCATTAAATGGAATGTCAAGTGGACAAAATCGAGCATTTTCGACACCATCTGCTTTTCGCATTTAATATCTTGCAATTTTGTTTACAACAATGCATACTATATACCTAGGTATTACATGAAATAAATTATCATAATAAATGTTTTGGGTGTAATGTGTTCATGCATTGAAGTATTGTATAGTCTTGCATGTAATGCTTTAATGAAATTATTTAAAAACGCTCACGAATTATTCCTCAACCTAATATATCTATAACTCGTTTGTCCAAGGATAAGCTTTAAATGGTAATTGTAGCTGTTATATATTTAAGTCACTTGGCTAAGAGACTATATATTAGATGTTAGTACAATAAAGTTTGATTCGTTTGTGGATTTTTGTTACTATTATTGTTATTAAGCCACTCAATTCACACTGACAAAATCAAATTCAACGTCGAAATACCAGGCTTACTTTTGGAAACGCATTTTAGAATCTAATCCACATATTTCAACAAACGTAAGAATTGTATTGAGAATGGTTGATGAACAGCTGAATATTGACTGAGTGGACAACCGTTCTGAAATTCAAGTCTTTTGCGCAAGTTGAATTGTCAGTAAAAGGGTTGCTGAGACACGAAAATAAACTTATGTTTTCTTTGCAACTTCTCTTTCAGAGAAATATGTGTTTCTCCGCACAAAAAGCGCCACAGGTTTTACTGATAATAAAGTTGACAGTGAGTGAAGATGATTGGTTTAGTATGTTTTTGAATTTCGTGCAAAGCTACACGAGGGCTACCTGTGCTAGCCGTCCCTAATTTAGCAGTGTGAGACTAGAGGGAAGGCAGCTGGTCATCACCACCCACCCGCCAACTCTTGGGCTATTTTTTATCAACGAATAGTGGGACTGACCGTTCATTATAACGCCCCCACGGCTGAAAGGGCGAGAATGTTTGAAATATGATTGAATACTGCATCACTGCTGGGCCAAAACAATTTGTTACAACAATGATGTATAGATTTTTAGGTACTATTAAAATATTATGATTATACTTACTTTGGATTTGTAATAAGATCATTTATTTCAGATGACATTAATAAAAAAGTATAAAATATAGAATGGAGAATTAAATTATTTGTGATAAAGAACATATCACTGTATTACTTACATGTAAATACTTTTATTCACTTTCTCTTATTAAAAATTCAATAACATTATTGTCAGGTGTTTTTAGAGGGGTACAGGATTCATTACAGTTGGTGTCTGTAACTTGTAGATATAAATATGAACAAACAATATACAGTAGTCCTCTTGTTTTAGAAATATATATTAAAACAAAACTAACATATTTACACACGTTTGTTACACTGTTGGTTATCAAAATGGTATCCGAAGCTTTGAATAATTGTCTCTTTTTCGTCAGATCTACTTAGACTGATTCATTTACTTTAAATCACTATTTGACAAGACGAATTGTTCTTTTCTACTCTGTTATTATTATACAAACTGCCAGAATAGCCAATAGAATAGCCAGTATACTCTCTTTATGGCTAAACTTACAATTACATAGCCAAGATTTATTTATTTATCTTTCGAACTAAACCTTTGATGCTTATTTATACTGTAACAGAAGCCAGAACATTGCACACGCTGCCAGACATTATGATGCTATAAAACCCAGTTAAAACAACGAGAAAAACTGAAAAGGTTCTAGCAACATGACGCATTAACATTACAATCACCAATTCATAGCAACTGAAATACATGACGCATGGTTTATAAACAATTACGTAAACGAGCTTGTGATAAATTATCATTTTCTAAAATAATTGAATTTAACACTCGTGCTATGTTAAGCATCTAAACTATAATCCTTACGTTAAACTGAAACACTCGTGTATATCTAGCAACTGCAATGATCCCTCCCCGATCAGGCATGTGTGCTAATTAGGTAGATCGTAAGATATTATATTATTATTATATTATCAACTAGTCTGATTTACTTCGCTCAGGGTTCAAGAAAATCCGAAGAAACCTTATTACACTTTACTTGTTTTACTTTAATGGAAGGAAATCGATTCTCAGAGTAATAGCTACATTTAGTATAAAATACGTTGCCGCTGTTTAGGTTTAAGTTTAGCTTGAAGCTAATACGTACGATTAGGGAATAATTACAAAGTACGCATCACCTGATTGTTTCAGATCATATGTCTACAGAAATCAATAGCAAATAGGCACTACGAAAAAGCCACGAGTTGGGTGGGACAAGTAAGATATGTTAATCTTTATGAGGCAGCATTGACAACTTTGAAACTATTTTCTTATGATACTATACTGTCACCATTTCTAGTTCTATATAAAGTTTACAATAAATTTTAAAACAGGTTCGACAAACTTATATAAAAAGAAAATATATTTACAAATACAGATGTGTTTCTGATGTATCGTTACCTAATACTCCATGTATCTATAAATTTATCTAAATATTTATATGCCTTATTATTTCTGTTATTGATAATTGATGTTTCTTGTCATATAGACAATTTAGTATATTAAACTTTACTGGACAAAAAAGGTCACAAACCCGTTTCATAAAACAAATAAAGAAATGAATTTTTATTACTTGTCTTTAACTAAACTTTCCTGATCACATTATTTTATTACATTTAGTTTTCTTAAAAGCATTTCAATACTGTCTTTTAATTTCATGAATTTTTACATGAACATTCATTGTGGCACTTTTATATGCATTTTGCCGAGAATTTTCTGGCTAATACCATTTTCAACAAGAGCAGCGGTAAGTAAAATGTCAAAAACCTAAATTGACTATAGAGTATACATATAAAATTAATACTCGACAGTCAAGTTGTTGGTGGTTGGGAGCAATACTAGTTACTTTCCATTGAGACCCTCTATACCAGTATAATTTGTCTAATGGACTACTTATTAGTGCCTAACCACCATTATTGGGGCTGAAATACTAAATTTAGGAGGTAAACTTATCTTACTTACTCTCAAATAGTAGTACCTTATTATTATTACTATTTTATTTTCTATTTTCTTCTTCAGTAGTTGGGAGAACAGTCACCTTCCCATAATTGTCTTCAGGTCGTGAAGTTTGATATAGATATGGGACGTTGTGGGTTTGAGCGCCTCACATCTCACTTTCCTAATTTCTACTTTTTTGATTATTTTATTATTATTTATGAATTTATTCATATGAGACTGGCGAACGGAAGCTATGATTGATAGACGGTGTTATCCTCACAGGATTGTGGTTCCTACTTCCTCAATTAACTCCAAAACATAGGGTACATTTTATAACCCACATTATAGCCTGTACCATTTTGAGTTGTGCAGTGTTTTCAAATTTTTGTTTCGGATTGTTTTCATTTATTAGAAAAAAAATATACATACCACGTTTTGTCCAATGCCTGAACAAGAGAGCAGAAAACATTTGTGATAAGACATCCATCGAAGCAGAATGCCAAAAGATCATAGAGACAGAATGGTTACACCTCTTCTTTCAACCAAAACTCCTTGAAGAAGATCATGACAGAAAGAAAAGATCAGAAAGTTACCACCAATACCACCATTTACCTACCATACCTACAACATAGTGAAAAACTCAAACGCGTAACTAAAAAATTCAACATAGAAGTCAGGTGGGAATCCTACAATGCCTTAAGATCCATTCTGGTTAAAAACAAACAGCGACCTACCAAAGACTATCTCAGAAACGTTATCTATGAAATTTTGCGTTCCTGCAACGATACATACATCGGAGAAACGGGAAGACAACTCGCGACAAGAATAAAAGAACATAAAGATAGGATAAGACTCATGAAAACACAAAGTTCAGCCATTGCAGAGCACACGTCAACCGTACACAGAATAAACTGGAAGAAAAATAGAATCATCGACACAGATAAATTCTGGAAGATAAGAAAAATAAATAAAAAATCATTTTATATTAACACTATTAAATCTTCACTTAACAAAGATTCTGGATTATATGTGAGTAATCTGTGGCTGCCATTGGTTGAATCTACAGGAAATCTCTCCTCCAATCAGAAACAGTGATAATCCAACAAATAACAACACGCTCTTCAGAATCCACCAGGACACAATAATAGACCGTCAGCACCTACACACACAGTGACTTGAAGACGAAAGGTGGAAGACTTTCGAAACGTCGTTCACTTCACTTGTGTCTCCACAACAGGCAGTAGCCGTCCATTCTACAAAGTTTCATCATGAATATTCTACCTAAACAATCTATCAAAGAACAACAAGTTAATTGGCCGGTGTTTTATTGCTGAAGCAATCATCAATATCCTTATTTTATTATCAATATCCTTACAAACTTCTCTGGTAAATACATGATTCATTTGTCCAGTTATATTGTTGTTCACTAGAAAAGAAACACAAAAGCTCAAACTTATATGAATCTGATATTTTGCGACCTTTTGTTCAAGAAAAAGTAAACTTCTACCTTTTACATAAAGGCCATCTTTCACATTTTGTGGAAAAGCAAAGTCCAGTTTGCATCTTTTATAGAAGACATGAGATTATCTTTAATCTTTTAAAGAAAACAAAAGGTCATCTATCTCCTTTTATAGAGAGGGAAGGGTTATCTTTCACGTTTTATAAAAAAATAAAAGGTTATATATCATCTTTTGAGGAAAGTCAAAGTCATTTTTTTGCCATTTAAAGAAAACAAAAGGTTATCTTTCATCTTCTATAAAGAGAAAATAGTGTGTTTTTTTCTTTTGTAGCCATCTTGTGCTCATCTTGTATCATGTATCTATTGAATACTTTCAACAGTAAAATTAGATAAAGAAAGTGCGACTTTTAGGACCCAAAAGTCAGTTTAACTTCACCATTCTTAAACAAAATGTCTATAATAAATTACTGTAATACGTTGTTTTTTTTAAGCGTGTTGTTGTCTGTGTGTTTGAGTTTTACTAGATTTGGCACTACGTTTAATGGTTATATTGTTTTATTCGTTGTTTTTATATTCTGTTGGAGAGAAGGCACCTTTGCAAAATATATCTTCTACTTAACTCCTTTGTCAAATTTCTTGTCTTTTTGTTTTGTTAAAAGAAAAGCTTCATATTATTTTAAAGAAATAATTATATTTACGAAAACACCTTTTACAATCAAAATATAAGTAAGAAAATGCCATGTCTGTCGACCGTAACGCACTACTGCTTTAAACTAGTAGAAAGAGCAGATTTTCTACTATATCAAGCTAAAATACATTACGAAGTTTAACACTAATAATAAGTTTTGGTATGCCTCTGTACCCTGTTACTAATATCGACTTTTCTGATTTTTCACTTCTGGTGTTGATTCAACGTTGGCTCAACACACTCAACGGTCAGAGAAGTGTTGAGATTGATAAATTGCAATGTGACAGCTTCTAGGAAAAATATGACACTTATGGTAGATGATATATAGCTTACTGTAATTGTGGATTTCAAACTTTTACTTTTGACTGAAATCATTGTAAAATCACAACGTTGAAATAAAAAACAAATTTTATTTTCTCTCATAACATTTCGGTCATTTCATAGGCTTAATGTGAAAATGTAATAAAGTCTGACAAACAGGAGGTGCTTGTAACATATCTGAATAAAATAAGTGTGTTTCTCTTTTAAATTGATTCGACATAGGCAAGTAGTTAAGGCACTCGACTCATAATCCCCGTCACATCAAAGAAGCCCGTCCTTTCAGCCAGGAGAGAGTTATATGTGACGGTCAATCCCATTATTCGTTGGTAAAAGAATATCTCAAGAGTTGACACTACTTTCCATATAGTCTTACACTGCTAAATTAGGGACAACTATCACAGACCCTCTTGTAGGTTTGCGCAAAATTCAAAACAAACAACCCAAACATAATTGAAACATTGTACTTTTAAAATGATTTCGTTTTATTATAATCATCTATCAAAGTTCCACAAAACTTAACTATTGTAAACACATTTTTTTCAACTTTTATGTATTACAACTTTGAAGGGGCTGAAACTCAGTTAAGTAGTAATTTGAATTTAGAAGTTAATTGATCTCGATATCTTTCAAATTTGCCAACAAGACTAATACACACAGTTTCTATTTTAATACAAGTATATTTTAATATACAAAAAATATTACAATTTACAATAACGGTTATTACAGATAATGATCTATGTGCAAGAGTTTTACAAACTTACAAACAGTACCAGTTAATTATTTTTTCTGTTTCTGGAACTTCATTGATGTGTTTTCGAGGGTACATGATGAGCGAGTTAAATTTAAGTTGACATAGAAACAACTCACTTAACAGGGAGCTGGCTAGCCTTACTTTCTATGGTATTCGCTTATTCATGTCAATATTTTCACTACTCAGGTTGTATAATGCTGTCGTTAAAATATTAATGTCCAATGTGAATCCACTGGTGTTAAATCGTTTGTAATGTTCGAAATCTATAAATGTTCCTCGTCAAATATCAGAGGTTGTCAGTTGCGTTAATAACAGTTATAGCTTCCGAAGTTTATAGTATGCCAACTATAGCAAACCAATAATATATACTGTCGGCGCGTCACGTTTGTTGCATTTATAGGTGTGAGGAGTATTTCTAGAATATTGAGCTTACACAAAAAAACTGAAAATACGCTAGTGTTACCTTGCATACATATATTGTTGATTCTTACCTGTAGAATCTTCTACAGCTTTAGTGAATAGGCGATAATTTCACAACACAGATTTAACAATTATATACATTTTCAAATGTAAATTTAACTTAAACAAACATCGGTATTAAAATAAATATATGATAGTAAATCCATCCCACAGCAGGGAAGTATTCTATTTGAATAATGTATAGACCAAAGAGTTTAGAGTAATGTGTTTTCATAATATGACTTTAATATAATAAGGTTTCATTTCAATATTTCTTGCAAAACATCTAAATTCTGTAATAGTTTAGCTTTTGTGCACATAGTTAATTAATGTAAAATTACTGTTGACTGTTTCAACCCTTCTTTTTGTTTTCAAAATTTCTTTTAAAACTTGAACACGTTGTATTTTATTCAATTAAAACTAGTCCCACGCTTGTTTTAAAAATGTTTTTGAGCATTATATTGTGTCTTTCATAAAATTTTAAGTCATATTTTATTTGTGGAAGTATTTAAAAGTCACACTGTTATAATGTGATTGTGTTTTTTCAATAATTAAAAAACTAATATTTTGTTACTTATTTGCAACATTTGGTGATAAAAACAGGATTCATTAATAATTTGGAACTCAAAAACTGTCTTTTTTAAATGTCAGTGTTTACTGCAATCCAAAGTTAGTACTTTATTAATTTTTTACATCTTTTTACAATCAAAAGCCTGCAATTAGTTATACATTTCATCGTTTTTGCAATTAAATGTTAGTTTTCTCACAGTTAGAATGTGCCTTTTCTTATCTGTTGAATTTTTTAAATCACAATTTAGCCTTTCATTACCTAGTTACATATCTTTACAACCAAAGTCTGCCTTTAATTACCTAAACAAACACTTTTTAATGTAAAAGTTTAACTTTTCCATCTATTATTGAACTCTTTTATCTACTTGCTTGTTTTTCGAAATTCTAAAAATGTTTACCTAGTAGTTGTTTTTCGCTTTTCAATGAAATAAAAGATTATATTTTATATCACTTTAGCGCAAAGAAAATTGGATCGTTTGAATATTTTAAAACCTCAAATGATATACAAAAATATGACTTTTTAGATTTTGGTATTTTCATAAAATGTGTATAAATGTTTACTCTTTCATCACATTTTCTTGATATAAAATGTATTTTTACGCAGTGATTCTGTTTAAGGAGAATTACTTGTTACAGAGACTATCCAATAAAAACTTATGCCAGCTTGTCTCTATGTCTGTGTCTACTTCGACAGAAATAACATGCATTTTTATTACCACAGCATGTGATCCCACACTTCGTCATCACATCTTCTAGTGCACTTGCCCACGTGATGTGATTTTACCTTTATAGATTTGTAAATGTGCACATCCTCAAACTAAAACCTCAGTAAGAAAGAGGTGTTCGAACGTTATAAGTGCGCCTGAAAAGCTCGAGATTAAATCCTAATTACATTGAATCGTAATGAGATGCCACATATTCTGTTGGATAGTGTTGTGGTGATAGCCGCCGAAAGATCACTGTGTATCTCATAATTTGCCTCAGCCCTTTGTTTCTCCACACCATGGCTTTTCCACGTGATTTTGAAACCCTTAAAAAGCATCATTATAAGCCTCAGAACGTACAGGAAAATCCCTGCCCCTGTGACTCTTCACAACTCTCCTGTTTTCCTGCATAAGGGGATTGACCAATTGAAGTTGCAGTAGAGATTCGTACTTGCCCAGATAGGTGTCCTTTAACCTTTGGTTATCACTATGACTGGTAACAACTTTAGATCAAGAAGTGTGTCTTACTTAGATCTTACAATATTGTCAACTTGAATCCAATTCACCACCATACGTTTTATGTAACTACAGAAATTACCTTCCATTGTAATATCAATATTTTACACTACCATTGAGTCAATGAAAAATAATTTTCATAATGAACTCTATAACAAGAAAGCCATAGTTCGAAGCGCAAAAGAATTGATTTTGAGCGGGTTTGTGGCAGTTACGTGCATTGATATTCAGTAGTAATGACAAAAGTTCCCACTAAATTCAGGTTCAAACTGCATACTATATAAAGTAAAAATTGGCAGTAAAGGAAAACATAGAAAAACAACTCGAGCTTAAAATTCAAAACTTCTTTATTTACCAAAATATGGCTGGTCTTTTTCTTTTATATCATCTGCCTTTTTTGGTCGAAAAATCTAAATTACAGGAGACTTAAAAAAATATGAAACAGAATTGTTGCAAAGCTCGACGTAAATACATTAGCGAAGCAGATAATGTCAGGTATCCCACAATCCCATAGGTTAAATACTTCAACCAATGCTTTACACACAATCTGAGCTCAAGCCACTTGAACAGGTTTCTCTGTTACCAGTTTGATTAACCTGGTTTCCAAGAAATTCGTAGTTTGATGCTTAAGTACAAATATTGCAGTATGTAATCTTTACTTGTGTAGTATAATTAACACATGTTGTTAACACTGATATATCCATTCAACAGGTATGCTATAGCAACATTCAGAAAATGTATGAAATTATGAAAAATACACATAAATGAAAAAGTGTTCGAAACTAGTTATCAAAAGATAAAATTCATGGTTGTATCGGTCACTACTGTACGAGTTTTAAAGTTTTAAATTGTTCTCTCTTCAAAGTATTTTATTTTCTCTTTAAATTCAAAGAACCTCTTTTAATAATTAGAAGATAATTATTCGTTATTTATATTATAATATTACATTATACGTTTACAATCTCCGAGGCATTTGTCGCAACTAAGTCCTTTGATGAACATTCTCGTCAACTAATCTCCCCAGTGTTAATCTAAATATAGAGTTATTAATGAATTAGTGTAATAATTTTTAATTATTTGGAGATATCATTTTTATTATTTTCACTAATTTGATAATCTTCTTGTTAATGTATTTAGTGACATCTAATCAGTTTGAATTAATTACACTGAGATGAAGCTATTTGTTTAAGTTTTGTGATTATCTGTTTACTAGGTTCTTCACGATATTGTGCCAACATGTCTGATAACATCATTATTAAGTTTTCTCACCAAACCTCCTCAGTATACTCCTTCATAATTCATCTTGTTTGTCAACTTTTGAGTGATACTTTTATCGATATGGTTGTAAGATTACGTGTTATTTTATTTGATGACATCAGAGACAGCTGTTTTCGTAAAATCTTTATTTATTTGCGTTGTAATAAATGGTTTACTTTTTCTCTGTTATGATTTCTTAGAAAAATGGAACGTTGGTTACACCGTATTGGATTTTATGTGTTATTAAACAAAATGCTATACATTTCACTATCTGTATTGTACCCATTGTAAGAACCGAACCTAGATTTTTAAGGTCATGGCCCTCAGTCTTACCATTGAGTCACAGTTTTAGAAGTTAAAGTGTTGGAAATAATTATATTTTTCTTGTTTGTT
Organism: Tachypleus tridentatus; assembly: GCF_004210375.1. NCBI lineage: Eukaryota > Metazoa > Arthropoda > Merostomata > Xiphosura > Limulidae > Tachypleus > Tachypleus tridentatus. Next base: position 19,130,167 of record NC_134829.1, read on the forward strand.
TAGTTCCATAATTTTCATTCAAGGCTACACAAAGATATAATTTTTAACTAATAAACTAAAAAGAAGGCAACAACTCAGTATCAGTCACTAGTTCTTGAGCTGCTGTTATTTAGCTGAATAATAAGATTTACTGTTTGTTGCTCTCATAATGCACACACGGCACCAAAACAGGAAGCTCATTTTTGAGGTAACAAAGCGTGAACAATGAACTATTGGATTCACAGTTGGACTACGCTCTTCACTATATGACACCCACTCAAAAATAATGCATGAAATAAATATATGGTGCTATTAACAAAAATTAATTGTAACTGAATGTTTAATTTATTATTACTACATCATATAAAATAATGATTAATAATTTCTGGAATGCACAAGCGTTTTGCACATCCTTTATCCGGAGCTTTGTTGTTATGATAATACAAGTTTATCAATGCATGATTGCGAAATCTTTTTCTCTTATTTTACTTTCCGCAATTAAAGAAGTCGATGAGTTGCTCTTTCCATAAAAGTTCATAAAATCTAAATATTCAAGTTTAGAATATGTTTTAGGCCAAACCATGGCTTTGAATGTTAGATTAGTCAACTTTGATTCCACATATCGTTTTACTACTTGTAAGACATGATAGTTTTATTGGAAAATGATTCCCTCCCAAACATATTTTGATTTTGTCCTAGGAAATGACATGAAAATAAAGAATCTGCTTGTACTTTGCAATAACCAGGGTCCTGTTACATTTGGACAATCAATATCTCTGTTTTGAATGCAGCCACATCTGGATTGGTTCCTAAGTATGCTCAATTCGACTTATTAAATATTAACCATTTTTCTCTGCCATTGAGCACCCAATAACTGATTGTTGTCAAATAACTACGATTTAGATTCACGGATAAAGCAAATCAAGTACTTCTTGTTCCATTTTTGAATTATGACGCTTTTAATCTAGTCATCTTTCTTAAACAGTTTGCCAATCAAACTTACCTTGTATTAATGCGTATGGTACTGTTCTGAAGGTAACAAATCGAACTTACCTTGTATTAATGCGTATGGTACTGTTCTGAAGGTAACAAATCGAACTTACCTTGTATTAATGCGTATGGTACTGTTCTGAAGGTAACAAATCGAACTTACCTTGTATTAATGCGTATGGTACTGTTCTGAAGGTAACAAATCGAACTTACCTTGTATTAATGCGTATGGTACTGTTCTGAAGGTAACAAATCGAACTTACCTTGTATTAATGCGTATGGCACTGTTCTGAAGGTAACCAATCTAGCTTACCTTGTATTAATGCGTATGGTGCTGTTCTGAAGGTAACAAATCTAACTTACCTTGTATTAATGCGTATGGTACTGTTCTGAAGGTAACAAATGTAACTTACCTTGTATTAATGCGTATGGTACTGTTCTGAAGGTAACAAATCTAACTTACCTTGTATCAATGCGTATGGTACTGTTCTGAAGGTAACAAATCTAACTTACCTTGTATTAATGCGTATGGTACTGTTCTGAAGGTAACAAATCTAACTTACCTTGTATCAATGCGTATGGTACTGTTATGAAGGTAACAAATCTAACTTACCTTGTATGAATGCGTATGGTACTGTTCTGAAGGTAACAAATCTAACTTACCTTGTATTAATGCGTATGGTACTGTTCTGAAGGTAACAAATCTAACTTACCTTGTATCAATGCGTATGGTACTATTCTGAAGGTAACAAATCGAACTTACCTTGTATTAATGCGTATGGTACTGTTCTGAAGGTAACAAATCTAACTTACCTTGTATCAATGCGTATGGTACTGTTCTGAAGGTAACCAATCTAGCTTACCTTGTATTAATGCGTATGGTGCTGTTCTGAAGGTAACAAATCTAACTTACCTTGTATCAATGCGTATGGTACTGTTCTGAAGGTAACAAATCTAACTTACCTTGTATCAATGCGTATGGTACTGTTATGAAGGTAACAAATCTAACTTACCTTGTATGAATGCGTATGGTACTGTTCTGAAGGTAACAAATCGAACTTACCTTGTATTAATGCGTATGGTACTGTTCTGAAGGTAACAAATCGAACTTACCTTGTATTAATGCGTATGGTACTGTTCTGAAGGTAACAAATCTAACTTACCTTGTATCAATGCGTATGGTACTATTCTGAAGGTAACAAATCGAACTTACCTTGTATTAATGCGTATGGTACTGTTCTGAAGGTAACAAATCTAACTTACCTTGTATCAATGCGTATGGTACTGTTCTGAAGGTAACCAATCTAGCTTACCTTGTATTAATGCGTATGGTGCTGTTCTGAAGGTAACAAATCTAACTTACCTTGTATTAATGCGTATGGTACTGTTCTGAAGGTAACAAATGTAACTTACCTTGTATTAATGCGTATGGTACTGTTCTGAAGGTAACAAATCTAACTTACCTTGTATCAATGCGTATGGTACTGTTCTGAAGGTAACAAATCTAACTTACCTTGTATTAATGCGTATGGTACTGTTCTGAAGGTAACAAATCTAACTTACCTTGTATCAATGCGTATGGTACTGTTATGAAGGTAACAAATCTAACTTACCTTGTATGAATGCGTATGGTACTGTTCTGAAGGTAACAAATCGAACTTACCTTGTATTAATGCGTATGGTACTGTTCTGAAGGTAACAAATCGAACTTACCTTGTATTAATGCGTATGGTACTGTTCTGAAGGTAACAAATCTAACTTACCTTGTATCAATGCGTATGGTACTGTTCTGAAGGTAACAAATCTAACTTACCTTGTATTAATGCGTATGGTACTGTTCTGAAGGTAACAAATCTAACTTACCTTGTATCAATGCGTATGGTACTGTTATGAAGGTAACATTTATACTTGTACTTTACACCATTAACAAGATCGTTGTGCATCATGCAAATAGCAAATTCTCAGTCATTTCAAGAGTCAAGGTTTTCTTTCTCAGCCTCTTCTATTATCAACAGTACTAGTTTCAATGTAAAGTATCAGATAACCATGTTAAAACCAGGAGACGAAACATTTCAAATCCATTACAACAATACAAATTTTAGAAAATATAAATGAATAATTAATTAATTTCTTGCCAAATGTTTATAAACTAAACACAGTTTCGAATCTTAACCTGAAGATACAAAATATGAAAAAGGAATACATTGTTAATATTATCTTTCACCATACAATACCAATAATAGTTTATAAAAATATGCCCTAATTCGTTACAATGCATAAATAAACAAAGGTAGACGCTTCTAAAACATATTGAATCAAAACATCAATCAAGTATTTACAATAAAAATTATTTTAATTCTTTTACTCGTTCGTTCTGAGCTCAAAGCAGCAAATTAAGCTATCTGTGCTCTGCTCATCACAGGTATCGAAACCCGGTTTTTAACGCTGTGAGTTGGCAGACATATCGCTGTGCCACTGGGGGGGTATTTATCTTATTAATCAGATATATCTTAAGTAAAACAGTAAGCTAATTAAGATATTCGAAGTAGTATTGCTCAATTCCATATCACAAGCTTTTATTTCAATACCTGACCCCAAGATTACTTAACCAATGACCTACAACTAAGACTTGATTTACATAACAATACTTGCGTTTATTATCCACAGATCAGAGCAAGAGAAATCTCACGTTTATGTATTAATATAAAATTACTTAATGTTTAATATACACTAGTACGTTGGTGAATAAGCGCGTAAGGCAAACATGTATTGTTTAGCCTAAGAATAAACTAAATGGTCAGTATAGTCACATTTAGCATGATTATTAGAAATTATAAAGCATTTTCTTCATCTTGGACGTACATAGAAACCCAGGCATATGATCTTTCACACTTATTTTATTGACTTCCATCAAAAGTTATATTAGGTAAGTCATTTACTATGTCAATAACATCATTAAAATTATCGCTGCAAGGATATAAATAACATTTTTTTTTCTCATGACTATCTATATCCTAACACAAGTACAAACATTAATTACACCATACAGGTTTAAAATTATGTTTGTTATATCTGATGCTCCTCAACTTCTATGTTAACTTTTCGTAATGTATCATATTACTGTTAAAAAGTAGTCATCTTTGGTTAGTCAGGTATTTAGGTCATTAAAACGCTGGCTATTGAACCAACTTTCTATAGGAAAATCACGCTCATACTCTGTTGTCTGAAACAAACGGAACTATATCATATGAAATGGATGTCATTCGTCCATAGAGGCAGAAATGTTGTTATTTGGACATATTGCTGGATCTTGCCCCATGCTAAATAAAACACAAGTTTGTATGTGTTACTATTATTTATAGTAATTTATACTATTAATAATTAATAATGTAATATATTTTAGTTATTTATAGTATTAGTTGTCGTTGTACAACATTAAATTTCTTAAATAGTAAACTACATATGATAGGTATATTACGTGATTTTAGCATGTTACAATTCTGCTTCAGTGCTTTGTAATATCGTTAAGCTAGGCCAACCTTGACAAGTGTTCTTAAGTTAAGGGAAGAAAATTCGTTAGCAGCTATAAAATCTAACAGATTACCGAGATAACAGTGGTCATAAATATGATATGGCAAAACATTTGGGTAACGACACACATTAAAATCTGGATTCCCTTTTCCGAGGAATAAAAGAATGCTTAGAAATGGCAACAGGTAACTAATAATCTTTTCTTCATTTTCTACGAATTATAAAGAAGGAACATTTTTATAATTTAAGGATAAATGCAATAGCGACTAAATGATCTTCGGACATATTGTAACCATGTTAATGCAGGGGTGTCATCCTCTCCCAACAAAGTACATTTTGAACTTCTGTGAATAACAGACTAAGGTCAAACATTCTAGGTCTGTACTTGTACAGATTTTTTTCTGCTAAACTTAGTATCCAGTTAATAAACATGGTGATATATTTCTGATATAGTAATGCTCACAATCCAATATTTGAGGTATCTATATGCAGAAATTATTGGTTCCCTTTATCAGAAACTGAAAACTTAGGCCATTCCCAGTTTCTGCTTTATCTTTTGTCTTCAGCATGAAATGTCCAAAAGGTGATCAATTAATAAGACATACTTATTTTTATTCTATGAAACGTTCTGTGTTTTAATATATAAAATAATAAGCAGTTATCGTTGTACAGCATTATATTTCTTAACTAGTAAACTATATATGATAGGTATATTACGTGATTTTAGCATGTTACAATTCTGCTTCAGTGCTTTGTAATATCGTTAAGCTAGGCCAACCTTGACAAGTGTTCTTAAGTTAAGGGAAGAAATTTGTTAGCAGCTAGAAAATCTAACAGGTTACCTATATAACAGTGGTTATAAACATGACATGGCAAAACATTTAGGTAACGACACACATTCAAATCTGGATTCCTTTTTCATTTGATTCACTACATTCGCATTTTTAATTTTAAGTAAAAAATCTGGCAATTGAACAAGAGTGTTACAATTTAAATATTTTGTGTATAGCGCGAGTGTTAAATATAGTTACTTTTACAAACAATAATTTATCGCACGTCTGTTTATGTAACTGTGCGAATCATACGTTGTGTAGTTTAACTGTCGTGAATTGGAGCTTGTTCTACCACTTCATCGTGTTACTAGAATATTTTAAGTTTTCTCGTTCTTTTAATTAAATATTATTTCATTACAACATTTCATAATTTGTAAGACGTTCTAGACCTCGTTGAAATTATGAAAACACATCGAAATGCAATTGTAGTTAGTAAATTACATAGTTAAATAGAAAAGAAAGTTCTAGAGTAAGTGATTGTGAGTTTAGTCAGAAATAGAATAGACTGGCGATTTCTAAAATGAAATTATCATAAACCGTATTGTAATAATAAAGCAGAGAAAAATAATTTATTTTATGAATTGTGTTTTAAAGTAAGTGAATTAGCCTGTCAGGACTTTGACGAAAAAAAGACAATTTATTTAAAACTGTGGATACAACTGTGATAATCAACAACATAACGAATATTTGTAAATATATTTAAATTGTTATAATATGCTATTTTAAAGTAATTAAACTGTATACTGTTTATTTTGTGTAAAAATGTATCGCTAACAAGTCACAGACACCAACTGTAAAGAATCCAGCTCATGCAATACAACTTGACACAGTTGTAATTGTAGTTAATAATATAAGGAAAAATATACTTTAGAAAAAGTCAGAGCTTTCCCATTGTGAACTTTTTCCTCGACCACTAATATTTATCTCTCGATTTCATTTTTTTACACATACAAAGTTACTGAAATATTGCTTCACTAGGTTGCATATTTGATTACAGTGGTATGTTCCATCGTTTAGAGGATTTTCACTTCCATTAATTACGTTTGCTTGAGCAGCTTTTAATTTATTGCGATGCCAATACTTGTCGCTTGTATTGCTTAGAGAATTTAAGCACATTCGTAAGAGAAACAGCATGAAAAAAATTCGAAATACTTTCTTACTGTAATATGTAATGAAAATACCAAACCTTGCTATTTCTACTTCTATAAATTCGGGATTTCATGAATTGTATAATTTTAGTTATTAAAATATGCCTTCAGATCCTCCCTTGTATTTGAAAAGTACTTTATCCAGAACAGTTTTTGAATAACCTCAGTTTGTTTTAACTCAGCAAAGAATACTTTAGTTAGATTATCTTTATATTATAACCATTCTTCAAAATCCTATTTTTATATTACTGGTTTCAACCATTCTAGTGACCTTTAAACATGAAGTTGAAATTTCTACTAATTTATTTTCGTATAATTGATAAAGATACAAATATATTTCAAAACTTCTAATAAACTGATTAAAATTGAAATCTGACTATCAAATTACCAGCAACGACGAAGCGGAGGATTAAGTTTATTAACACAAATTTGTGGTACTTCCTAATCGTATCTAAATGTACTGTACACCAAATATGCTATCCTTTTCAGCTGTGGGGGCGTTATATTGTGGTGGTCAATCCCACTATCCATTAGTGAAAGAGTAGCTCAAGAGTTGACGGTGATGACTAACTGTCTTTAATCTAGTCTTACTCTGCTAAATTAGGGACGGCTAGTGGAGATAGCCCTCGTGCGAATTTGCGTCAAATTCAAAAATAAATAAACAAGCAAACTAATGGTGGAAGTCATGTCAAAGCTTTAGGTGGTACATGGGAAGAAGGAGTCACATACCTTATCAACAAGTATGTTGCCAAGAATTTATCTACACCTTCTCGGTGAAACTACTATAGCTTGCTTCAAGATTTACATATCAGCTTCATTGATATTTATCATAACTCAATAATAAGTTAATACATTTTATTTTGTCACTTTTAATTAACTTAAAACTAAAATGTTTGCTTCATAAAATCCAAGACGCTCAAGACAAACGAATTAAAAGTACCTCATTCTTTCAGAAAAAAAAAAAAACCCTGTTCAGTAGTTGAGGTAACATATCAACCGATCACTTTGTTACTGTGGATTTTTCTAATATGCGACTTATGCTGCATTACTGTATAAATTTGGAATATGATTATTCTTCTGAAAATGCACAGCTAGTTTCACATGACACATATACCAGAAAAGTTATGTTTAATTTCTTAATTTGCTACCATCAGGGGTAAAAACATGCTTATTACAATGTTGTGTAGAAATGTCGTTCACTTGTTATTTAGGTTACATCGAGATGCTATAGCCCCATCTATGTTTAATTAGTGACAATGCACGTGTGTAGTTCATGTCACTCTAGATCCATACAATTTTTATTAAAACTTTAAATAGTTTCTTTTAGTCAGTTTGGAAGTATTTCCATCTATTCATTTCTGTAATCCAGTAAAGGCGATCGTCTGAGTTTCTTTCTTTAACAGAGATTGTGTACTTTATTCTCAGTTTATATTCAGTTTCTATGTTCTATTTAATATCAGCTCAGTTGCATAGGCGTTTTAGCATTTCTATGTAATTTCTAGCTTGAGAAAATCTTCAGTTATTTAATAGAACACCTCATAGCTTAGCAGAGAAAAGCTCGTCAGTTAGGTGAAATGCCTCGACAATATATCTATAATATACAGTATAAAGATCAGTTCCTAAAATAATAAACTGAGAACCACCAACACCAATGACATCAGCAGTAAAACCAATGCCTGTGGATAGATACTCGAAACGGTAAAAGTTTCAATTGTCACAGATAAAGGTTCCAAACTTGAGATACTTTCCAGGATTATGCAAACTACAGCGTTGGCTAGGTTGAAACTAATAAAAAACAACGTCACTTTTAGTTCCGATATTGAGCTGTTGCACCCCCTTGTTATATCCATATTTCTGTAAGCTTGTGAAACATGAACTGTCGCAGCAGATTTAGAAAGAAGAACACAGGCCATGGAAATGAGTTGTTACAGGAAGACCTTAAGAGTCTCATGGAAAAATTATGTTATCAACGAAGAGAGTCTGCAACAAGATCCAACAAGTTACCAAACAATACGGAGATCTCTTGACCACTGTCATAAAGTGTAAACTAAAGTAGTAATATAGTGTTTCCTTGATGTTTATTTGTAAACAAGCCATGTAATTCAGCATTTCACCCATCACAACAAATCATTACCAAAACATTTATAATGACAAAATTTAAGATCAAGTTATTATAAATATCAGTTCATGTCAAACTCTCCGTACTTGGTTGGTCCTCTTCATATTCAAATAACCTGTGGAAGGAGAGGTGTCATGCTGTCGATGAGGTTATTGATGTAATGCACTGTAGCTACAATAGTTGGTTTAGGGTAGTGGTTAGCGATTTTTATGGCCTAATTTTGCCTGACAGTTCTGAATGGAATTACAATATGGAGACATTACTAGCCATGGCAAGCTTGTAAATCTTCCTTGTCGAGATAATTCTTTACAATACATGTAATGACATTGACATCTTTAAACACACAGGTATTGCCATACCGTGCACTAGTATACGGTAGAAATGTCATCTCCATGTAATACCTGTAGGTGTCATTGACGTTTCCTTGAAGTGTATAAAGAACAGTTTTTCACCATGATGAAAAGCCGCCCAAACAACTATACACCATCTCATGTGAGAAAGATAGTCTTACCTTATCTATTTTGCAGAGAAACGATGAACACGAATCCTACCACTAGCTTAAAGAAGCCAGAGACAGGACACGTGAAAATATAACATAACTTTAAGTTGACATGCTATCTTGCCTGAGTAACACTATGACAGCAGTAAATTCTGTTTAATATCGGTTTGCAAAATAACCTTGTTTGGTCAGTGTCCTATTTACTGTACTTCTGGACACACTGGAATGAATATGTTCATGCCATTTCTGTCGTAAGATGTTCCAAGACTTCTTTTGACCTTAAATTATTAATCTGATAAAACCACCGTCGTCTAAAGAAGTAGTTTTCTCAGTCTACCAGTAGACTTTGCTTGGGCAATGTTTCTTGCACTTCAATGACGTTTCGTGATTTTGGATACATATAACTTTTGGTATGACAAGACATGACTCAACGCCAAGTACAGAGAAATAGAGAAAAAGTGATATATATCAGAATAACCGCTCGTACATGTTTGTCTGATCATATACTATTTTCTCTCTTACGGTTTAGGTATTTACGTAATAACTTCTCCATGCATGTAGATAACAACGTCAGTATAGAACAACATGCAACCATTTTGGCCCAGATTGTATTACTAGATGTTCTTATTAAAATCTCTTGTGACATTTTTGTTACAGTGCTTGCCCTAAATATTATTGACTGTATGCTAGTTGTGATGTAGTGTTAATAATAATAAATAATACTACTGTAAAGGTTAGATGAAAATTATACTGTTTTTAATATTGAACTTAATACCTGGTCAGAATTTAAAAGGCAAATAAACGTGGTAAGAATGCTTAGCATAAGTGATATGATTGATTCTCATGAATATTTCTGAACCACAGAAACGTTATTGAATATTCTCGAACACTCGTGAGTTAGGCCTAGAAATCTATAAAGCGCCAAAATTTCCTAAAATGCAGATTGGAGTATTGGAGATCAGTCAGTTTACTGGAACTGTACTTCCCAGAAAAAAATGTGATGATATTCATGTGTGGAAGTTTTTAACGTCTAGAAGTTTCTAGAGTTATTCGGTAGTTTATAAATGTCGCTAAGGGTTATAGAGACCTGACCATTACCGAAAGTCATCAAACTCGAGCTAGAACTTAGAACTTTAGTGGTGTTTAGTTGAAGAAGAGGTGTATGTGGAGATGCACTAGGATTAGTAAATAAAGTTGAGACAGATACAACTGAATTTGTAAAAGTAGAACTAAAATACCAGATGGTTTTAAAAGAGCTAGAACTGCAAAGAGAAAAAGAACAAAGAAAACCAAAAATGAAGCAGCAAGAATTAGAAACAGAGAGGAATTTTTAAAAATATGTAATTATTTAATAAGTCAAACTCTACTTCACTGGCGTCATCTAGTAGTAAAAATTTTGATGCAGCCAAAAATATGAGATTATTTACAAAATTCCAGGAAAAAGAAGTTGATTAATATTTCTTACATTTTGAAAAAGTTTCAAAGTTTGAAATGGCTAAAATATGTTAGAACTCTGGTATTACAGAGTATACTGATTGGTAAAGACAGGGAAATATTTCCAGCACGTTTACTAGGACAAAGTAGTGACTATGACACTTTTAAACAGACTATTTTGTAGTCTTACAAGTTAGTGTCAGAAACTTTTAGGCAGAAATTTAGAAAATGCATGAAACAGGAAGACCAAACACATGTGGAATTTGTTAGAGAGAAGTAACAACTTTTTGGCAGATGGCTATTGTATAAGGAAATAGAAAAACTTTGACCAGCTGATGCAGCTTATTTTGATAGAAGAATTTCGGCAATGTATCTACCTGGAAATACTAATGCACTTGGATGAGCACAAGGTTAAAAACTTAAGCGAAGGGTGATAATGGTGGATGACCATGCTCTTACGCACAAATTCAGTTCAGAAAAAAGTACTCAAAAGTATAACATGCTGACAAGTAGGATTGGACTTCATTTTCCCATCAGAAGGCTCAATCCAATTGCAGACCATAGCCAGGCTCGAAGAATGTTAATAAGCATTTCAGTTCTGGTTCTTCTGGATCGAGCAAACTGAGTCCAATAAAAGATGTGCCTATGGGTACTTACTGTAAGAAAAAAAGAGCACGTTGTATTGGAGTTTAGGGTTCTTCAAAGAAACAAAGGAAAAAGTAAGCCTTACCATGGTAAAGGACTCTGTTAAGTCCTTGAGTGTTAAAAGTCCAGTGAACATGAGAAGATTAGAGCCTAAATTTATGGAAAAATATAAATTATTTATCTCAGAAGAATTTGAGCCACTGGCAGATGAAAATGACAACTTACAACTCATTGAAATATTGAGAAATACTAAAACCTCTTAGTCTTTGTTATTAAAGGGCATTCTGCCACTGTCTAACAAGCCTTCAATTGGAGTCAGCGGGCTTATTGAAGGTGTAGAGTTAAAGTATATGAATATTCTCCTATATGTTGTGAATTTGAACTCAGGCATTGTTTCCGGACCTCTACTGGTATGCGTCAAACCTACTCTTCCAGTAGAGAGCATTTTATTATTTTAAGGCAACTATCTGACTGCAAAGAAGTCATCACTAACCCAAGTGTTTCCTTGAATCCCTGCAAAGAGGATAATTATGAGGAAGAGAAACTTCAGGATGTTTATTCTGCATATGCAGTTATCAGGGTTTATGAACAAAACGTTCTCAGCTAAAGATACTCTTGATAATGTCAAACCAATTGACCAGCAAGTTGACTTAAATGTAGTCACTTCTCCTATGTCTGACAATAAAAAAATTTCAAATGAAACAATGGAGTTTTTGTCTGCACGTAATATGTATCCTAAAGTAGAACCATTTAGCCAAGCTAAGCTTATTGCTGAGCAGGTAAAAAATCCTAAAGCGAGTGAATTAAGTCAGATATCAGATGCAAAGGAAATTTCAGTATGTTATTATCTTAATAATGGCGTGTTAAAGCAAAAGTGGAGGGTACCTAATATGTCAAGTGGGGATGAATGAAACATTAGAAACCTAATAGTTGTTCCAAAGCTGTATTAGAAAGAAATTGAGTTAGACAATGGTATGTCCATGGCTAGACACATCTAGAAATATAGAGAAAACTGTGACAGAATTTTGAATCATATCTATTGGCAAATTGTCTGGTAGGATGTGGCAGAATATTCCAGGTCTTTTCATGTGTTCCAGTTTGTGGAAAAACCAACTCAAAATTGTTCGACACCCTGCTCCAGCCCATACGATCATTTAATGAACCATTCATCAGGATTATTGAGGATTGCGCAGGTGTACTTCTAAAAATAATGTTAGCGAATCAGTGCCTACTTACAAAAATGTGTGCATCTAATTGATTTTCTGAAGCAATACCTTTAAAAAACATTAAAGCCACCATTATTGTTAAGACTATTAAAAATTTCTACTTTGAAGGTCTACCAAAATCAATTCAGTGTAATGGAAAGTCAAAGGTCTTGTCAGGATTATTTCAGCAAGTTATGCATCAATTAAGAATTAAGCAATACAAATCAAGAGATTATCGTCCAGAATCCAAAGGGAATTTGCAATACTTCCACTGAACACTGACAATAATCTAGACATATGTTTGAGAGTTTCAGAACAATTACCATTCGAGAAGCTCTTCGGGTGTCACTTGATTTTAGCTCTATTGAGCATTTATTTGGTTATTCAGTGTGGAGATCACTAAACTGTTTAAAGATAATTGGCTGTGTGAAGGTACTGACATGAAACTGCTTGATTATGAGTTAGGTTTTAAACAAAGTTTACGAGAGCAGTTGAGGTTGCTAAAGAAATTTTTTGGAAAACCCAAGGCGGAATGAAGCATGTACATGATAAGCGTGTAAAGAAAAGACTATTTAAGCTAGGTGATAAGTTCTTGCCTTATTGCCTGTTCAAGGTCATGCGCTACAATCTCATTATTCTTGCCCTTATAAAATTGAGTCAAAGGTCAAAGACTTAAATTATATTGTCAACTCTCCAGGGTGGGGGAAACAAACACAATTATGTCATGTCAGTACGTTCAAAAAGTACATTGAGAGCGATTACTTTCACTCTGTTAAGCCTCTTGCCATCTTAATTACTGCTTACAAAAGTGATAAGATTAAAAACGTTGAGAGTTATGAAAATGAAAAGTCATGGCGGAATGAAAATATTCAACATGATGTTAATCTGAAAAATTCAGATGCAATTTCAGACTTAGATTTAAAATCGTATCATCTGAGGAGTAATCAGTAAGAAGAACTGAAATCTTTAATTCAGAAGTTTGTACATTTATTTCCTGAAGTACCAAACAGAACTGACCTCGTTAGTCAAGATGTAGATGTTGGTTATGCCATTCCAATTAAACAACATTCTTACTGTGCTACTCCTGTGAAATTGGAAAACATGAAAAGTGAAGCCAAGAATGTGTTGGATAGTAACATCATTGAGCCATGTAATAGTAAATGGAGCTCGTCATGTGTCTTACTACCCAAGCCAGATAAATCGTAAAGATTATGTACTGATTAAAAAAAAAATGCTGTAACCAAGAGTGACTGTTGTTCAATTCCTAGTATTGATGAATGCATTGACAGGATAGGTTATGCTAAGTATGTTAGTAAGTTTAACTTACTGAATTGATTCTAGCAAGTCCCACTGATAGACAGAGCTAAAAACATATCAGCTTTCGTAATTCAAAATCGGCTTTTCCGTTACAAAATGATGCCTCTGGTAAGATACACTAGCAACATTCCACTATTTGATAAACAGTATAACTGCTGGACTATAATCGTTTAATGACCTTATTATAAGAAGTGATGTGTGGGAAAGGTTTGTACAACAACTTTATGACTGTAAATCTTCTAAAAAGTGATTTTTTTACTCTAGAATATCTATAACATGTGGTAGGTCAAGAGCAGATAAAACCTTTCATGACTAAGGTAGAAACTGTTGCAAATTTTCCAATATCAAAAAACAAAATATAACTGATGAGGTACTTTGGAATGGTTTGGTATTACAGGAAATTCTGTTCAAATGTTTCATCATTTGACCAACATAATATTTAACTAGAGTAATCAGTACAAGCATGCTTTAGAAAGTGTTAGAGCCATTCTAATGAATTCAGTAGTTCTTAAAGCAGTTTAAACTTGCTGTAGATGTTAGTAATGTTGGCATTGGCGCTGTTCTGTTACAAGAGGAGGATGATCATGTTGATCTTCCATTTGCTAGTTTTCAAAAGTAATTTCCCATTCGCAAGAAGAATTATTCTGCTATTGAAAAATAATGTCTTGTTTTGTTACTAGCACTACAACATGTTGATGTGTATGTCAGCACTACCAGTTGCCCTGTTCTTGTTTTCACTGACCACAATCCTTGATATTCATTCATAAAATAATATAAAAACAAGTATCAACGACTCTTAAAAAGGAGACTGACTTTACAAAAGTATAGTTAAACAATTAAACATATTAAGGGTAAGAACAATGTTATTTCTGATGCATTGTCAAGAGCTGGTTAAAATGTAACTGCCAAAAGGTTATTGCACGCAGAGGTTTGTAAATTTTTCTTTGTAAATTTTTTTAATGTATCAGAAAGTTTTCATTGTTTTCAAACTTTCATCTTTTAGGAAGGAGAGGTGCTACATTGTAGTGTTCATAATAAATAATAATACTATAATTGTTAGACGTAAATATTGCTGCTTCTAATATTGAACTGGATACCTGTTGAGATCCTTAGCATGATTAATATGATTGATTTTCATCAAATATTCCTGAATTACAGAAAAGTTATTGAATATTCTGTAAAACTCTTGACTTAAACCTACAAATGCACATTAAGTATCGAATCTTTCTGGAATGCAGACTGATGGTCAGCGAACTTACTAGCATTGAACTTTCCAGAGAGAAGGGACGACGTTCACGTGCGGAAGTTTTAACAGTTTAGACATTTCTAAGAGTTCTATGATAGTATATACTCGTCACTAAGAATGCTGTGAGGTTAGTACCTTCTGCAGAGACCTAACCGACTGCCGAAAGTCATGACGCTTGAGCTTTCAAAAACGTGGAATTTCTGTGGCGGATTTGAAAAAGCTCGAACTGTAAGTGATGGTGAAATTGATGAGGCATAGTTGCATAAAAAATTCTTGATTCTGGTCAGGTCAGTTAATTTTTAGTATTTTTGGGATTATGTTAATGTTGCTTTATAATTGTGTAAATACTGTCGCTCTAAAATTATTCTGATCGTGATTTAATAAATGTCTGAATACTTATTATTGTAAATTAGCTCTTTATTGTGTATTGGTTTCTCGATCGCTAATTTCTTCAGTAACACTAATACTCTTATCATGATATTTTACCCTTCTGTCGTTATGAAAAAATATAATCTAAGTCTTATATATTCAGGTACGTGTTTTAAGTTTCACACAGAAGTTTCGGATGTAATCAGTATATTCTTAATAAACCAGATGTATGAAGGTTTCAAATAAACACCTAATCTTTCTGCATTATTAAATGTTACATAATATGATAACATTTTGTAAAATAATGTATCCTACGTTCGTGTCTCACTGTTGACATAATGTATGCTAATTTCGAAGAGTAGTATACAGACTTATTAGAGTTATTTGGTATCCATGTTTTTCTTTTGTATACAGTTATTTCGAATCACCATTGATATAGGTAATATATGAGTTATAAAATACTACAATATGTACCTTGCTTGACCAGAATGTGCGATATTTCATCATTCTTGCTTTCGTTTTTATTCTATATGAACATTTTGACAAATTCTCTCTAGCCACAGCATCCAGTTGTTATTTTAGTGTTAGAAACTAGCCATTAAGTAAAGGAGACACATTTACACATTTTGTTGTGAATAATGATAATAGTTTATGTATTAACCAGTGTTAGTGGTTTTACTTTGCTTCCCGTGTCCAGTGTTAGTGGTTTTACTTTGCTTCCCGTGTCCATATTAATACTCCGCATGTAATTAATTTTCCAAAAATACATATAGCTAATACTTTACTGTTTACAGCGGATATACCTGAACCTAAATACTACAACCTATGGTATATTCGATTATGTTTTACGATATATTTTTCTTAACCTGTTTTTATAGATGTTATATATTTTATCTGGCTATTTTATCATTCCTTAGTTATTGTGAAATATCATTGTTAAAACCTTTAATGATATCCTGATAATTTTACCTGGTGGTCTCAATACTATTATATGTTGTGGTATATAATTTTCTGACGATATCCTGATAATTTTACTTGGTGGTCTCAATACTAATATATGTTGTGGTATATAACTTTCTGACGATATCCTGATAATTTTACCTGGTGGTCTCAATACTAATATATGTTGTGGCATATAACTTTCTGATAATATCACATACAATTTTGAAAAAGTAAAATATCGTGGTATCCCCAACAACACTTTTACTTACATTCGAAGTCTTGTTTTTTGTGTGTCTTTTTGTGTTGTTTTTTTTCTGGCACACCACCTGACATGCGTAATTTCAACTTAATTATTTGTTTTGTTGTTCATTTTGTCTGCTTTCTTGGTATATTTGATCCAATTGTAATACTTTTATTTTTACAAAAATCTTAATATTTTACCTGTTAATATAGCTTTATTAATTTACCTGAATACCCTATCCGAACCTGTCTGGTAACACTGTCGGTCATTTGATTGTTTTACTTATTAAGATTATAAATAAATCACCTTACACAATAAAAAGCTACAAAAATATCATTCGTAAGTAATTTTATTGCTTATAAGATACATGGTTTTACCCAAGTCAAGGAAAAACTGACGAGTGTAAATTAAAAACTTTGTTAATTTTCGCAAATAAGTCAAAATTAAATATTTTAACAACAAATGAAATAACTAAGCAGCTTTGTTAATTCTTTAATACTGATTCTAAAGATAAACGTACAAATACAAATAGTAAACAACTATTTTTGACTATATTAAAGCTCACAAAGAGGAATAACACATAAGAATACTTTATTAAATTGGCAAGATGTTAAACAAACAATATTTGAAATAGTAAGATTCAAATTATTCTTACGATTCATTATTATAGTCGCTAATAAAAAAAAATACAAACCTAACTGGTTTATCTTTTTTTTTTTAATTTCTTGCACAAGAACGAGTTGTAAAATTTAACTAACAGAGAAGTATTAAAATATTAATTATCAACTGGTGTGTTGTAATGTAAAGTATGAAGAGCAATATGTTTTACACAAGTTTATATAAACAGAACGAGTTTGCTGCTACAAGATATCAGGGATAATTTGAACAGTAAACATAACTGTCACAATCATCTCTTCCAGCAATCCAGTTATACTATAATCTATGTTCTAATGAGAGGTACAAAGGAATGTATACAAACATGAAACACTTTACACTTCCTGTTTGAATATCAGCATAGCGCAATAACGAGCACCTGGCGTTCAGTAAACTGTTGATGATTTCCTTTCCTTCAGATTGTAAATATACTGATAACAGTTAAATGAACGGAAAGGAAGCATTCGTATTAATATAGTTTCGTATTTACATAACAGGACAGCTGCGTATATTCTATTTCCCAATACTGCAGCCTAACTTTACCAACGAGATTTGTTCACAGTTTTGATATTCAAATGAGTGAAAAATGTCTGTGTTCTTATGAACTTCATTATAAACATCACAGTGTTTCCTGTTTCTTGTGTTTCTATTTTTGTTGTTATTATCATGGTTGTTTGTTTACAGTGAAGCACCGAGCTGTACAGTGGGCAATCTGTACTCTGCCCACCACGAGTATCGAAACCCGATTTCCAGCACTGTAAGTCCACAGACGTACCGCTATGCCACTGTGGAGTTATTCTTGTGTTAAAGTCAATTTTATTTTACGAAGTTTTAATGTACCATGCGCTCCTATATCTTCCTTTTTAGGTATCACTTCCTAAGTTCATTTTGAAAATGTTCTTGTCGTTGTTACTGTTAAATTAACAGTACTTTCTATCCAGAAGTTTCGAATTTATTATATTTCCCGTAGTTTTATTTTTCTTTATAGAACAGTTTTCACCTAAAATGATAATTTGTTTAAAAACACAACAAAACTAGAACTATTACTTTTTATGTGAACGTTATAAAGCGCTGAAAAACAAGGTATAAAATCAGCATTCTAAAGAAAAATTGAACAATTTAAACATCGTATAAAAATTATAAAATATCGTAACCTTCTTCATTCAGGTTTCGTTAAATGCGGTAATGACGGGTATAACTTTAAGAATCAAATGTACAGTTACAGTTGAAAAGTGTTACGAAGAATTTTCATGAAAGAGCAACTCTGCTCTTTACTGTTCCTTAATTTCTTTAGAACCATCCTTACAAACTCTAACAAGTGCTTGTCATTTAGGCATCAGTTGTATAATCAAGCAACTATAACCAGCTGAACTTAAAGCTATTTATCGTTTATCTCAAAATGCTTATTAAAATATCGTATTGTCGGAAAGCTAAGTTTTTTATCGCCATAGTTTCGGCATTTGTTCTATCTTGAAGGAATATGCTGTGTTTAGCTTAAAGAAATGAACAAGTGACATTAACAAATAACCTTATGATAGTCAGTCTTATTTAAACAGAATACAACCCAGTTCTCGCATAAGATAATGAAGGAATCTATGATGCCATTCATGATCGTTTCATATAATAAAAATCCTCACCAGCTTGGCTCATGTAAATCATAAATGAGACAAAAACTATTACTATCGTATGACAAGTTTAAAGTGATATTCCTAAGTGGTTATTATTACTTGTAATTATTATTTTTTAATTATATTTTTATAATTTATGAGTCATCAACTTCTTCATATCTACTGATTTATTTGAAACTATTATTACGCAGACTGTATTTTTCATCAACAACTGTTTACTTCCTTAAACAATTTTCAACAGAAGCTGTTTAACCTTTGTAAACATTCTCTTTATCTGGATCGTAATCTTTCGTAAATATTTACTTCTCTTTTCAACTTAAACGTTCATTTTTTTTTACTAAAACTGTTTTCAGTTAAGAATAGTAATTCGCTAATTATTTAAAACCATAATACATTTCATTATTTTACTTTATGCACGTGCTATTATTCAACATTAAAAAGCAATATCCGAAGCAAGTACTTAATGAAAGATTAACAAGACAATGGTAAGCTATCGTATTCTTATCTTATGTAGGTGTTGTTAGAAGTAAGGTAGGAATGACATATGTACACTCCTGTAGTGAATGAAGAAAGTTAGTTTCAAAGTTTTAAACTTTAAAAAGGATATTTGTGTATCAAATTAATAAATGTTACAGTAATGATAATAAATAATTAATTCTCGGAGGACTCAGATGTTCTTATAAATGTATTTAATTTCCTAGCCAACAATTCTTGTGGTTTTATCAGTCACCGTTTTATAAACTATTAAAGGAATATTTAATTAATTTAAAATGTTGGTATGAGATATATTAATGCCATGCTAAACTGTATCGTAAAGAAATAAATATACAAATAAATAATTAATGTTTAAACTGTGTTGCTTCGATGTATTTACGACGCGAATCTAAAATTAAAACTTACATCGCTGCAAAATGCCTTTAACCTAATGATTGAAAACATCAACGTTTGTATATGGTTAAACAAAAGTGAAATAATATAATCTCTAAAAACTGAATATTAAAATAAATTAGATATTTTAGTATGTTTATTACAAAGTACAATTTCAAAAAACAAGCTTCACATCTTCATTTAATAATAATCTTTACTGATAAAATGTGAAAACAGTTTTATTCAGATGTTGATATAATTGTATGTGTATTTTGTTATTAAGCGCAAAGTTAGACAAAAGGCTATTTGTGCTCTGCCCATCACGTGGTATCGAAACCCGATTTCTAGGAGGGGTTTCCTTGAAGGGGATTTAAGATGAGAGATATTTCACTCGAAATCTGGTTTCGTAAGAAACCTAGCCCACAAAATTCACAAAAATTGGTAACCCACATACGAAAAAAAATTTACAGTATTTTATAGTACCAATGCGTCAAAACAATGCTTTTGTAACTTATATTAATATATTTTACCGGTGAAAGTGATTTCGCATGA
Source organism: Tachypleus tridentatus (assembly GCF_004210375.1). NCBI lineage: Eukaryota > Metazoa > Arthropoda > Merostomata > Xiphosura > Limulidae > Tachypleus > Tachypleus tridentatus. The sequence goes on from NC_134829.1 coordinate 19,150,366, forward strand.
GTAACACTTGTAAAGCTGATAGTAAACGAACTGCATTCAATTGCCCATTCATACAAGGCCCTTAAATTGTCTTCAACCTATAGGCGTATTGCATCAGTTACGCTCATGTTTCTTGATACTTGAAAATAAAGTGAATCTTCACTTTTCACTTTCTTGTGTGCAAAATGTTACCCTACTGGTAGATCAATTATAACCCAAAATTATTTATGTTAATGATTATAATGACTTAAATATTGCAATTATTTTCTAACAGATATTATGTGAATGTCTATTAGTATAGGGACGATATATTACTACTGTAGCCCCTTCCTTTTCTTCACATAATGAGCTATGAAAAATATAGTTTCAACTTAGGCTTATTTTAACTACCCCATATGTATTTGTTAAATTCTGTTATTCGTTTTATGATTGTGGCTCAGCGGTATGTCTGTGGACTTCCAACCCTAAAAATCGGGCTTCGATACTCGTGATGGGCAGAGCGCACATAGCCCATCGTGTAGCTTTGTGCTTAATACAAAACGACAACAAATATTTCGTGATTTAATTCGTTCATATTCTGTATATTTTTTGCATTCCCTCGTTTTAGTTTATGGTAGAGTGAGGAGTTACCATTCGGCGTCTTTGATGTCTACACAAAATTCACCTTAATCTTATAAAATCAGAGGGACTCTAACTATTTTTTTACTAACATGATTAGAAATTAATTTAATATGTGTATTTAGATTTTTAGTAATAAAATTCATATTGTCTTAATTTTTGAAACTTATTAATAAGTATAATCCTTTTACTTTATCGTTTTTTAGAAAAAACAGAAGTTAGATTAATGTAACATAACTAAAATAAATTAGATTTAGATTTTCTTGAATAACGTTAAATATGAAATATGATACCTGAATACGTAAGTTACAAATATCAATTTATTTCATTCATTATTTGAAAACACGTACTTACAAGTTAAGAAACAACTGTTAAATTTTGAAATAACACATAAAATATACTAATCGAATTAAAAGTTAAAAAAACTAAATTTGATAATGGAGCATATTGTGGTTGTTTTGACACAAAGTCCTTTGTTGTTAAGATAGTGTTAGATTTATTTACTAAAGTTTTGTATCAAAATGACCGTGATGAAATGAGAGAAAACTCAATAATGTTCTCCAACAAAAAATTGTATTTTCTATTCGATATGTGACATACATACATATATTACCAAGTTGATGGTGTTGTTATGCGATCGAGATTATATTCCAACAATTTATTCTTGTTTCACTACGAAAACTATTGGTTTGAATAATGTCCATCCCTCAATTTAAACAGAAAGTACCAGGATTATGATACTTTTATTATCTACAGCGAAGCTGAGCATGTTGAGATACTTTTAAACTATCTTAACAGTAAATATTGGAATATTAAATTCACAGTAGAACATGAATAAAATCTTCAACTTCTATTCTTATACCTTTTAATATATAAACAAATATTGTAAGTTTTAATGAGGAATTTTTCATAAGAAGATTCTTACTGATTTGTATTTCAACTCTGACAGTTTCATATCATTGTCTTTTAAGACAAATTTAGTTTAAATATTGATTCATCGGACACATATACGAGTATGACCTTCTGTTTCATAAATAAGTATAAAACATTACGACACTTCTGTTACAAAATGTTTTTCCTACAGAAATATGTTGTTCAACTTTACCTAAATAAGAGTATGTCCTCAGAACCTAATCAATATGTTGCTAAACAAAATAAAATTCATCAGTATAGCGGTGTGCAAGTAAACTGGGGCTGATTTTGTTGTTTTGTTTTTTAATTAGAAACTAGATTTAACAGTAATGACTTCGCGCATACTCTCATGTTGAATTGAGATGTGTGCTCAAGCATGTGTGACTATTACAATATTTCTTCATGTATAATGATCATATAACGATCAAATAATTGTCTTCTAATGTAGTATATGAATATAAATGTCCTAATGTTTTTAGGTTATAATGGATCAGTTACTAAATGCCTAACTTTGTTTTTTGTTCTTTTCTCAGTACAAAAGTACATTATGAGCTATTTGTGCTTTGTTCACTGCCGGCAATCAAACCCAGAATTTTAGCGTTGTAAGCGGTACATCTACAGATCGTTAACAGTTCGCATGCAAAATTTTCAAGCACCAAGAAACATGCGCTGTAGGAGTGTGTAGAACCTTTAAGTCGAAGACAGTTTTAACGTTCTAACAAAGGCAGAAAAAGGAACTGTATATAAAGAAGGTAAACTGATCGATAAAATTACATGAATGAATTAAACAATGCAGTTAATTTACTACTAAGTATTTTTCTCTTTGGCTGCCAATTTGCAAGCTAAGAATATCAACATCTAGAAAGGAGGAAGATGGGAACATTTCTTCAACCCTCCTATTCATTAACATTGTATTTAGTTACACCGCTTTGCGTTGTTGCCAGAGAATATGTTCTCACAGGTAAATTCTTCGTATAACAAGAGAAGTTAAAATTTATTAAGCAAAGTATTAAAGCTTTGTATAAAAATCTATAAAAATATTTATAACAACTGAAATGAAATTATAATAAGTGAATAAAACAAAACTTGATTTCATAAGAAAATAAATAAAAAAATCAAGCAAAAAAAAAAGGAAAATTTATTCTTCTTGGCTCATAGTTCTTCATTATTTCACGTAGACAATATTTAACTACTTAAAGCTTGTACAACAACCCAAAAGCTAAAATGGTCAATAGAGCAGTAGACTAGTGTCAGCAATAGAAGTTACACATTTAGGGCTATGTTTGCACGTGATCAATATTTGACAACTGTTCTTAACGAAGCTACAACAAATAACAATAATTCAATAATAAATCAAAATTTATAGAAGTAAATCGTATATTATAATTTCTAACACCACTTTCCCCCTTTATAACAGCTCCTTTTATTATTTTATTATTTTACACGAACAAAACTAATTCTTACTTTCTAAAAAGATTTTATCGTGAATCAGTCCTATACTGATGGAAATACAAATGTAGGACTTAAACCATGAAGGGAAGCAAAACCATCATTTACCATTAATATATCAAAAAATAGCTTACATAATTTGCGAACCTTAAATATGATATTTACTTAAAACAGTGAAATAATAACAACGGATTAGACGCTGCCCTCTCAGATTGTAGCTTAACAGAGTAAAGTTCAGAAAATATATCTTAACACAACCTCTTAAAAATTTTGTTTGGTTTGTTTTGAATTTCGCGTAAAGTTACTCGAGGGCTATATATGCTAGCCGTCCCTAATTTAGCAGTGTAAGACTAGAAAAAAGGCAACTAGTCATCACCACCCAACGTCAACTCTTGGGCTACACTTTTATCAATAAATAATTAAATTGACCGTCACATTATAACTCCCCTACGACTGAAAGGGCGATCATATTTGGTTTGACAGGGATTCAATCCCGCGACCCTCGGATTACGAGTCGAGTGCCTAAACCACCTGGTCATGTCGGATTCATGAGAAAGAAAAGAAATAGTGAAAATAAAAAGAGAAAATGAATTAGACAAAATCAGCAAATTAAAACACATAACTGAAAACTATAGTCAAACCCAGAGTTACCACAAAACTAACTTAAAAGTAGTTTATAAAAACAATAAATCAAATAATAAGCTATAGCTAATTAGATGATGGAGTATAACTAAACTGAGACTAGCATGAATGACATATTGTTTAACTTAAATTCAACTTAGTAAATCACAGGAAAAATCTGTAACTAAAAATATCCACAAAAGTAAGACATTGGGTAACTTTTAGAAAAATACCTCATTAAACATTAATTATGCAATCCATGACTTATTAAGTGAACTAAAAGTATGTATCATTTTTCGTTAATACTTAATGTTTAACCAAATATAGCACACATTTTATTCTGTAAGTTATAGATGAACGTATAAATCTAATAAAGTAAGCTTTTCTGGCATAGAAATATGTTAAAATAAATAAAGGTATGTTTTACAACATTTCTCAGGGGGTAAGGATAAAGTTTGTATATATACAAATACTTCACATGAACAAGCCCTTTACATCAGAACTAGCAAAATCCATGTGAAAGTACAAGCTCAATTACAGATAAATAACAGATACTAACTATTTGTTTACTTCAATTAGAGAAACTATTCATATAGGTGAAACTGTGTGTTTTGCTTTCAATCAATATGCATTAAACAATATTCAGTGCTTTGTGAATGTCTCTTTTGGACGAGGTTAATTCTTTCTTTGTTGCTTCAGGTATGCAGGTATGTGTCTTTGGTACTAGTGATATTTTTATGATGACGAAGAGCCTAAACTTCCAATAAGTAAACGAAATGTGCCACAAATTTGTACATCAGTGTACCATTACGCATAAATTCAAAACAAGCAATCTCTGAGAAGAGCTGAAATTAGCAATTCTTCTCACCTTACTGTCAATAATGGGCTTGTAAATTGTAGGATCTAATCTTCAGGCGTGATATTACGAAATATGTTCTGCATTTTGAGCTTTGGGTGCATTATAAATGTAATAAAGAATCTCATTATCTGATGATAAGAACTACATAAAGTCACTGTGATTATGGGTACTTCTGACAAGTTGTCTTGCCTGTTGTTAGTAATTCAAATTAGGAATAATATGCCTGAATTATATTGGACTCTGGATTTTTTATTTTGTCTTTAGGCATGTAAAATGGCACAAACGATGAAAATTGCAATTATTGGACTCTGGATTTTTTGTTTTGTCTTTAGGCATGTAAACTGGCAGAAAGGATGAAAATTGCAATTTCTAATCAACATGGTAACCTTCGATTTCTTGATAGATGGAAATGATGGACCCAGATTGACTTCCATAGCAGCTACCCTTCTGTCTTCCTCACTCCTAGACCAGTAGCAAGGCACGTATATACTCCTCTAACTGTATTACAGTTTTTGATACGTCACTTATCAAGCGACTATAAAAATGCCTTTTTCATCACTTTTTGTTTTGTGTTTCTTCTCAAAATTTAATCATATTCAATGCAATCTCACAAACTGGCTACTAAAGTAATGAAAAATACTACAAGACATTGCTATGTTAAACTGTAATCAAAGAACATATATGTTGCTAACTGGCAGGATTGATGGCCTTAAAAGACACTGTATATTCTTCATTCACATCTCTTTAGGTACAATAGTCGTACAAGTTGACTCATTGATTTCTCTTAACGGTTGTAATCTCAAACAAAAGGAAACAGACATTTAAATAAAACCACATATTCCAGTATCTTATGTATGAGCTAATGTGTCAAATGAAAAAAACAACAACAACTGTACTTCCTTCATCTCCTTGTATGTCCTTTCCTTATATGAAAAATATTATTCAGTAATGAAACTTTGTGGTATTGTTCTTTTTATAAGTAAAGGAATACAAATTCAAGAGTGGTAAGAAATATACTGAAATAAAATGCAGTTTGTTCAACTATTTTTTTAATTTTTCAACCAATTACTGCATAAATAAAGAATAAATCATTTTAATAAACTAAATTCAATGGCATTAATAAACTGGCTGAAAATGCTTCCAAGGCAATTAAACAATACTAAAATATTAAAAGAAATTTGACAAACCTTTGAAATTATGTTTGAAATTTTGGAAATTATTAATATTAGAATGGAATATGCCCTTAGAGAATCTGGAAATGTCATGTTATTGAATAAAAATGTAAATTTGGATAGGCAGTTAAGTTGTATAGACTTGAAAATAAGAGTCGCAAACAAGGTTTATCATTCCAGTGTTTAAGATAATTATAGCTTCTGGTTATATTTTAATCAAAGCTACAATATGTCAGAATATGACGGTTTTCTCTGGCAGTTCTTCTGATCAGTGTTGTTGCCCATGCATCAACGTGTGGTTCACCATGATCATTTGAGGACTGGCATTATAACTCTCATAATCACTGGTTTCAGGTTTAGCAAAGATATAGTTATCACTATCCAATGCTGTAATCCCAGCAGTTTCTGTATTTTATCCTAACTAGTATTTCTTAGTTTGAAGGATTGAGCCATCAAATTGCAAGTGTAAAGCGGCTCACATGCTGATGGTAGAAAACATAGTTAAATCCATTAAGTATTATAAAACTGGCATTTCTTCACTACTTTGTTATAACTTTATGTATGATGTAAACATCTTTGTCAGATTGTTGCTACACACAAATATTTACATTCTTAACATCTCTGAATCCTAAACTATTTCAACATTCTTCCAAACTTTTTAAATGTCTGCTTTCTCTAGTGGATATTGTATTAGATATGCAAAGAGATAATTTTCCATGCGTGTTTTGACAGATTAATCTATCAACCGCTACAAACATTGTTCCTGTGTTGTATAGTATTTATTGAGGTATGACAAATGACCATCTCAGAAAAAGGGTCTTGCCATAGTAGCTTAAATTACTCAAGCTTTTGAAATAGCGTTTAGTTGCTATTAGTAAGTTAATTTTCTTTTATGTTACATTATGGACATTTGGATTCAACCTAATATAGTTAATTATCCCTATATAGAAATTATTAGTTAAACCACAGTGCAATACTGTGAAAAGGTCTTCTCTCTATAACCAAAAATAGATATTGACTTATTGGAATAAATAAAGCATAATAGGATGATCCAGGAAGGGAAAAGATTATCTTATAAAAATATTTAAAGATATTTTAGCTTTTCATTATTACGCAAAGTATGGTAAGAGATGATCTTGTCGAGGTTTACAGTTATTACCTGGAGGTTAATAAGATAAAAGCCTCTGAATTACTTGTCGGTATTCTGAATAAAATAAGACAAGTGTATGTTATATAGAACAATAAGGTTAAAGTACAGTTTTTAATAGGCTTATTGTCTTAAAAAAAAGACTGTGGGCCAACAGTGAAAAAAGAAATTCTTTTTGTCTTTGTGATGACCATCGTCTTTGTAAGTTTTTTTGATTGATAAATTTCTTACATGGCTGTAGTAAAGAAAATATGTGGTAGTTGTTCATAACTTTCTATTGATAGACTAGAGGGAAGTTAACTAGTCAATGGCATCTATCGTCAAATACTAGGCTGCTCTTATCCAACCAAATAGTGAGATTTGACCATCAATCTCGTAGCACTCCCACAGTCTCAAAATGTGTAGTGCATTTTTGACGGCGAAACATAAACCATAAATCCTGTGATTTATAGTCTTAGCATGGCAAAAGTTAAACCATTTATGTTTTTTTTTATATATTTCGTGAATATTTTAAATCTAGAGAAATGTATTCAAGAAACTCCTCATGTATAAATATTTCTCTAATTTCAGCATAATTTCTTCTTTTATTATTAAAAAGTACATTAATATGGTGAGTGTAGCATCTATATTTTTAGAAATCTTTATTAGTGATGAGATAATGAATGTTATTCTTTTTTGTGCCCCTCACAAAATAATCCAAGAATAAATCAATTTTAAACTATTCTAAATATAGCAAGGCAATCACAGTTGTGTAATTATCACAGCCATTTCCTCATTTCATTTGAATGCAAATTAAACATGCACTAATGTATATTGAGTTGTGAAATGTAAACAAATTATCGTTTAGGATATAGTCCTAGATTAGTATTAGCAGTGGTAGCTTTATATCTTTACACGCTACGAGAATTCACTTAAACTTTCTTAAAAATCAATGCGTTATGAACTTCTAGGGTATCCTCATGCATTTTTCTGACAAACAGATTTTAGGGTATATTTAAAACCTGGAATTGGATTAGTATTTCAAGAATATCCCATTCACGATTGATTGGAATGAAGTCATGTAAGCTGGTAAAATATTCCTTTTACTTTATTTTGCTTCTTCAATAAATATGTTGAATGATGTCAGTATAAATCATTATTGATTTAGATGTTGTCTATACTAACGACAACAGTGTTTGGTATTTAAAGAAATTGTAAAGTTTATTCCTAAAATCTATTGTATTAAAGGTAATATTGTATATAATGGTTATTGTGGTATCCATCAATTCGTATTTACGCATTATTTTTTTTCTTAATGACTTCATTAAGTGCCACATTCCTTTAGAAAAAGTTCTTAGATATATTTAACATTTCTTGGAATGATTATGTTATTACTATGTAACATCATAGTGAAACATGAACCTGTCCTCCGCTGGGACTGCGGTAAGTCTACGAATTTATGACGCTAAAATTAAGGGTTAGATACCACTCAGTGGACACAGTAGATAGCCCAATGCGGCTTTGCTATAATAAATCAGACACAAATACACTCGAAACATGAAACATTTCAAAAACAAATATTCCTCCAGTCCGTCATTGCTTTGATGAACTTGTTTTCGTATCATTGCAATTGAGGTATTTTCATGTTACCTCAGTTTGTAACACATGTACGCTAATACAACATTCAGTTGTTATCTTGGAACGTATGATTCAGTCTTAGATAAAGTAATCTGTTGTTGTAGAGCGTTAAAATAACATTCATCTGCTTATGGTTTGGATTACGATTTGTACTTTTCAGACAGCCAATCATTACTTTGAAAGTGATTCCATTCACTGCTACTGAATATATACCGCTATACCACTGTGGTTATTTAAGAGATATACTTACAGATATTAGCTATTGATGCCGATACAAAAGAAAGAAAATAGCAGAAAATGATTAATTACTATTTCAAATAATATCTTTAAAGCGGTTAAACGTCTGCTATACAATGAATATTGATCAACGTTTAGAAAATAACAAATATATATGTAAACACGTTAACGTTCTATAAGTAACTCAGGTAGGATATCATTCACAATTTTATCAAGAAAAATAATGAATGAAAATGAACAGTAATAGTTGAAAGAAACGTCAAGAAGATTTGGAAAAAATGCTGAATCAACTTCTGTAAGGATATTTTGATTAATAAATATGCTCATTTAATAATGAATTAAATATATTAAAAATGGAAATACTTGGCTGTAATTATTGAATATTCTAAGAGTAATTCGCGAAATATTACAAGAGTAACTGCATAATATATGGAAGGTTAATCATACTTTATGAGGCTCATATTTGCCTTTTCTTACAGACTTGGGTCCAACACCAGAAATTAATGTGTCATAACCCGTTTCAAGAAAAGATATTTATTTAGCGATATTACAATCAGATACAAAAGAAACGAAGCTTTAGCGCCTTTTCAATGGCTGAACTTCCTTCATTAGTAGCAAAAGCAGGCTGGTGCGGTCAAATAAAAGCGTGTACGTAAGTGTGAGTATCCAGATGATAACCAGTCTCAATATTTTTTTTTGAGAGCGTTGGCCATTTTAATAAGAATAACTTATAACTTTATTTTCATATATATATATAAATGTCATTATTTTCTATGCACTCAAAAGCTAACAACAACACCATATAATGTGAGTGTTATTTTAGTTTGTTTGTTTTGTAAGCCGTCCCAAATTTAGCAGTGTAAGACTAGATGAAAAGCAGCTAATCGTCACCACCCACCGCCAGCTCTTGGGCTAACTTTTTTAACAAAGAATAGTGGAATTGACTGTCACATTGTAACGCGCCCACGGCTGAAATGGCGAGCATGCTTGGTGTGACCTGGATTCGAACCCGCAACCCTCAGATTACGAGTCGAGTGTCTTAACCACCTGGCCATATCAGGCCTTGTTTTTCTAAGAGCAAAGCCACTGGGAATCGAACTTATTTATTTTCACACATACATATATATATATATATACGTAGACTTAGTGTGGTCCACCGGTAGGACAAATTTGTTGCGTAGTGAAGTGGAAAACAATATAAAATAATAAGTAAGTTTCATAAAATAAAATAAAGTAGATAAAACGTATGTAAATAAGATTGTTGTGAAAATATAGAGAATATAAAGAATGGGTTGCAAAATTTTAAATGGGTAAAATACACTAGGCAAACTGTTTGTTTAGAATTTTTGCCCAGAGCTACACAAAGGCAGTCTGTACAAAGTCGTCCCTAATTTTAAATCCATGAACTATAGGAAGAGCAGAGTGCCAGTACCATCCACTTTCGACTCTTCAGCTATATTTTACTCATTGAATAACGGGATTTGACCATTATTTAAATAACGAACTCAGCTGGTCGTGTTTTTGTAACAAAGAGATTCACAATGCGAACTCCCTAACTACTAGGCCACTTCCGAATTAGACAGATAAGGAGCTAAGTATTCAAAATAAGAAAGTTATTGTTCAACTGATAGAGAATACATTATAAAGGTCGAATGTGACTGAAATCAGAATAAAAAATAATGCTATAATGGCTCCAAGTATTAAGAATAGCAATCCAATAAGATCTACTTTTCTTTTATCTCGCTATCTTATTTAGCTTTGAAGCCAGCTTTGTTAGTGAGTAAATAATGTATTTACTTGAAGGTTTGAGCAAATAAAGGTCTTTCGAACCGCCAATAATCGAAGATATATTTTAGTTGAAACATTCTGTAATGGTCATGTGCATTTGTCTAACGTGCTAACGGTTACACGAAGTTAATGGTATTTCGTCTAAAGCAAGCGCAAACATTATTTTGACTTTTAAACTTGCAGTTTTAACAATTCATTTTATTACAAAGTTAGCAGCAAATATTTATAGACATGGAGGTAATTTTAGCATGAACTAGAATGTCGTTGTTGTTTTGAATTAAGCACAAAGCTACACAAAGGGCTATCTGTGCTCTGGCAACCACGGGTATCGAAACCCGGATTTTAGCGTTGTAAGTTCCGCAGACATACCGATGAGCTACTGGGAGGCTAACTAGAATGTCTTTGACAGTTTTGTTTACTTCGGAAAAAAATTAGAAAATGTTTCAAATCAAAATTAAGTTTGAGCATAGCATATTTGAGAAAATGTAGAGATTATTAATAAATTAAATATTTTCCTTACGTTATTTAAATAATGAAATATCTAAATAAAGAGAAAATATTTAGTTAAAGTCTGATAAGTCAAACAGAATGAGCTGTTTACAATTTTAATTAAAATGATTATTTTCATTCTGTTGAATGTAATAATGTTACGTATGAATACACTAGCTTTCAAGATTCTATTGTTAAAAGAAATTAAATTTCCTCCACTTTTACAAATTAATATTTGCTTATTCAAGGGAAAAATGGTGTTTTGCAAAGTTGTTTTCAATCTTCCACTGTTTTGTTCCCAGAACTGTTGGCCCGATATGGCCAGGTTGTTAAGGCACTAAACATGTTCGCCCTTTCAACCGTGGGAGGATTATAACGTGACGGTCAATCCAACTATTTCCTGGTAAAAAAGTAGCCTAATAGTTCATGGTGGATTATGATGACTAGCTGCCTTCTCTCTAGTCTTACACTGCTAAATTAGGGACGGCTAGCGCAGATAGCCCTCGTGTAGCTTTGCGCGAAATTCATAAACCAAATCACATAAAATATCATGTGTAGAACATGTTTTTCTATCTTCGACAAAGCACTGTTAGTGATAGGTTAAAACTGCAATTCTGTACTGATAATGATGTTGAAGTTACACTTCACTATGAGCAAACATATTTCTTATTACGTTAGAAAAGTTATTTGTTTTTAATGAGAAATACCGTACTGACATGAGTTGGTATCGGGTAGCGGAGCAGTAAGTAGATAAGCTTAGACACATAACTTTACATACATGGAATATAAAAAGGTATTTATGAAAATATGTGAAATGTTAGAACGTCAACAGCAGCTGGACTAGGGTCTGTTCAATTTCCATAAAAGAGAGAAGTTTTGGACAACAATTTAACACTTTACGTCATGACATTTGTCAATGACATCGTCGTTCAACCGGATCGTGTATTGAATAGACTTTTGGCACTAAAATTCTGTGACATACGCACATACAAGTTTTTCAACTCTGCAGCTAGAGGGAGACGACAATAGTATATTGGTTGTTCGTAGTTAAACACAAAGTCACACAATAGGTTTTCTGTGCTCTGCCGACCATGGGATATCAAAACCCGGGTTCTAGCGGTGTTTGTCTCCAGACATACCGCTGTGCCACTGAAAGAGCAAGAACAAAATAACTTAATGCATTCTACTACTACAGGGAAGAAACAGAAAATAAACAAAACGAGCAGAATAATGCAGTGAGAGTTCTCTTTGAGACACTACACATGTCGTAGGAGAGAAAAATACTATTCTTTTGTTTAGTAGCAAAATAGAATATGGTATCTAAAAATGAATATATATATTCATATTGAAATGTATTTCAATACACAAACAACAATAAAACTTTTAATAACGGTTGTTTCGTATGGTTATTGCAAATAATAATTTTTGTACAAAAGTTTCACAAATTATACTGAGTCTTCTATCTGATCTATAACTGAATCTTTTATCGACTGGTCACGGAGAGCAAATCAATTTTATGTTGATACACCGGTACATTTCTTTTGAAGGTTAGCTAGCTGCTTTACTAAGCACGTGTAAGTTTTTCACTAACGACAGAATCTAATGTCCTCGTAAAAATTGTAGCATCCAAGGTTATTTCACTGAAATATAATGTTCGTCATCTCTAAATGTACCTGGTCAAATATTTGTAATTTTCCGATTAATAAACGTTTTTCACAATTATAGCTTCCAAAGGTTATGGTATACTGACTGTAACAAACCAACGATAGTATTAATTGTTTCTTGGTCATCGATTTATAATCTTCAGGCGAAGGTGTCGAAGATTTAGAAGGTAACAATATTGTACTTACGTAAATAGTGCATTGACTCTTTTACTTGAGAATCTTTTACAAATTTAGAGAATGGGTCAAACTTTTGCAATAGACATTTAACAATATTAGTTACATTCTATTCTAAATATATATTAAACTGAAATATACACATATATTAAAATAAATATACAATATAAAATCCGTTACACATTTCACCAGTTTATATTATCAAATTAATGTTTTTACGTGAGCAGTGATTATCATGAGTTTTTTTAACTTTATATCATACTGAAGTATCTATTTGAATTAAAAAAATTAGAAATTCATTTAATAACAATTCACGAACTCTTAACTTGTTTTTCTTGAGTGAAACGTTTATTTTTATATTTAAATTTTACTCATTTGTGAAACTTTATAAACTCTAGGGTATTACTTACCCTGACGAGGGTAATTTCATGAGCTTTTATTGCAGTTATATCTACCTCCTACGTGTCTCGTTATAAATTTTAAAAAAATGTTTTTTTGTGATCAATGATATAGACGCTATAATGTGATCCCTTAACAAAAGATCACTGCTCTCAAGTTTTTTTACAATCAACTTATTTAACAGGTAAATCATAAGAAATTAAAAATATGCTGCAAATAACGTATATACACATGTATATAACTCAAAGTATGTGTGAGCGTAATTTTCCTTTAATGGAATATTAATGCACAAGTGAGCTTTCCAAAATAAGACACGAATTTTGAGGATTTCCCTACGTACTTTTCCATAATGCTTTAAAGTGTATTATGAATAAGAAACGTCACGTAACGGATCAATAGAATAAAATATAATTTTGTCAGTTCTTTGGACAATAATATAAGTCTAAAATAGACGAAGAGAATGTGCATGAGAAATAAATAAATAAAACTAATATGAAGTTTCAAAGCACTGATAATACAGTACATCAGAATTACTACACAAAGACAGGCTATAAGTTACAAGCTGGTGACGTTGGTACGTTGTTGTCAATGTAAAACACATCGTTGAACATTCAAACTCTCGTAGCTAGAATAACCTCGAGTAAACAAACCAGCCATTCCAAATACAAAATAAAATGTAACTAAAATGCAATAAATTATAAGTACCGAAATATTACAAGTGTTTTTTAATAAGTAAAAACCAAGCTTAAATACAATGGAAAATAATATTAAAATAAATTTCAAAATTTATAAGTCAAAATTTAACACAATATAATTAAAAAATAATCACAGAATAAAACAAATAGCATAAACATAGGTCATTATTTTACGACAAGAAGAGCAGGTTTGAATTATTATCAGCGTGATATATTTTGGGAACTTGGACTGACCTCACCATTTAAATCATATACAAAATAAACTATTATAATTAAGATATTTGGATGTAGAATTTTCTTTTGTTAAATGTTATATTAACATCTCTTTTTAAAATCCAACCTAAACACTCAGACTGCTAGTCTTAATTTACATTAGTTGCTACCGAAGTGTAATTTGTAAGTTTCTACTTTTAGTTTTGCATTTTTTTTGTACAATGATGTTTGTGAATTTTCAGTTCTGTGTTATATACCCTTTCCTAGGTTTGCAATTTCACACACTTTTGACGAACAGACCAACAAATTAACTTTGAAATTAAGAACTGTCATAGAGCATGAGGCTAGGAAGAATGTTTTGGTTGACTTACATCATGAAATTATATTTGCTGTAATTTTGTGGTAAAATGTTGAAAAAGTGTATTTTGCATTGCCAATTTAAACTTGAAATTGCATTTTGTAACTTATTCGTAAGCTTACTAACTTATACCATTAAAATCTGGGGTTCGGTTCCTTACAATAAACACAGCAAAAATGTAGCTTTGCTCTAAAATGAACATCGATATAACTTGCATTTATACAAAAATGAATAATTTTGAATGTACTCTATGTGAAGCTACGGTTTGAATACTGAATCATAGCTATCGTATTGAATTTAAATGAAACAGCTATGTATATCTAATAATATACCGTTCTTTAAAAAAATGTTGTGAATATGTTAACATGACATTTAGTACTTTTAGCTACGATAATTTATTGCATGTTTGCTTATGTAACTGCTTACGAATTGTTTGTTTTGTGGTTCAATTATTGTGAATTACACCATGTTGCTTGAAACTTCTGAATTTTTCTTCTTGTTGCTTGAAGTGAATATTGTCACCTTGTAATATCTCGTATCTTGTGGAAATTTCTAGGCCTCAGTCGGGCAATATATATATGTAGGCGACCAAATTAGTGTAAGAAAGTAAGGTATTTGAAGTGAAAGTGAAAGTAAAATGAAGTGACTGTATGTGGGTTTAGCCATAATGGCCGATTGCTAAAGTGAGTTTCACAACTTGTAATAACAGATATAAAGGAAAATAATTTGTCTTGTCAAATGATGCTCGTTCTAAAATAATTTGACCTGTCTGTGTAGAGTTCGACGAAAAGGAGATAATAATTTACAAACTTGGATACAATTGTTATTACGTATAACATATTTGTTTTGTTTGTAATTAAGCGCAATGTTACATAATGGGATAGCTACGCTCCCAGCCACAGGTATCAAAATTATGTTTTTAGTGTTGTAAGTCCACAAACATATCACTGTTCCGCTGAGGAGCATCTATAGAGTAAAAATATTTTGTTACATATGTGTGGCTTCTTTTAAGTGGAATGTGTGCTGTATGTTTATTACTGAAATTCATCACCAACAAATCACAGACATCTATTGTAAAGAATTGTGAACCTATAAAATCCTGACACAGTTTCTGCTATTATGCACTACTTATTTCCTGTAAGAATAGCTGTACTGACAAACAACTTTATGAGAACTCCATTTATTATTAGGCTCAGACCAACGCTTGTCACAATTATTTAATTTTGTCTCATCTTTTACTGGTTCATCGACACTAACAAGAAGTAATAATGCCGAATGCAACATTCAAGTTCATCTCAAATATAATTGATTGAGTAAATAGTTATAAATTATCTAGGTCAAGAAAAGATGGTACTTTTGATATTACTTTGAACCAATATTGGACAATATGAATGTAATATATTTTACATCTGAAAATAAATTAAACAATTTCAGATGGCATAATCTGTCACAATATTAACATACATTATAAATGATTTTTAGTCCTTTAATGACTGATGAAGTAGCTGTTACTAAAATTTCTCCTTATCATTACACCATATTCAACCAATTACACATTTGGAACAACTTAATCAGAATAAAATACCTTATGTGTTTGTTAGTCTTATAATTTTACTTTGTTATTATTAGAACATTATGGATTTAGACGAAAGTTGGATTACCATGGACGATGAATCAGCTTAAAAGATATTGGATCTAGATAAAAAGTCAAAATCGCAACAAGTTCATTATTGTCCAAAAAATCCCTATTTACTAATATGGAGGACGGTTGTTCACACTATTTCTGCTCTATAAGACAATAACCAATAATAGGATTTTGATGAAACTAGGTTGACATGTGTAGAATATTATTTTTTATTGTTTTGCTAAAACAGTATATTGTTAACTATTGGCATATTTCTTTTTTATAATTTTAAAAGGTCGCATATGATCATCGCTGCGTGTCGGTAGTATATTTTCTACTGATTCCCCATGTGGTTATTACTGAAACAATTTGTAACAATAATATAAAACATTTTTGCTCTTTTTAAGTCTACCCAATAGTGTTTTCACCTGATCTGACATCATAATTTAACAGCCACAGATATTTCATAGAAGCAAACATCACTGTGTCAATCCAACTATTCGTTGGTAAAAGAGTAGCCCGAGAGTTAGTAGTGGGTGGTGATGACTAGCTGCCTTCCTTCTTGTTTCAAATGCTAAATTAGGGACGGCTAGCGCAGATAGCCCTTGTGTAATTTTGCTCGAAATTCAAAACAAAACAAACCCTCTGTATATTTTTGTCTGTTATTTCTTTTAATTTTACTCACTTGTCCTTTTCTATCTCAAAGTAATGTTTTTTACATAGTTTTTAATGTTTTCTATAGTTCCTTACACAAATATCAACTTAAAAATTTACTTTAATCTAATATCGCACTGCGAAGCTCCTGAGATCTAAATGCTGAGAATATCGAGTATATGAAAAAGTTTGAACTTTATGAAGACATTTAGTTTTGTTTGTTTTGTTCTAGCAAAACGAACTTTGAATATTAATACCAACACCCAAAAGCTATTGAAACTCTTACGTTATACTTTCGGAAAGAAAATCCGCTAGACACAACTCAATAATATGCATTCGTTGCTTTGAAATCAAAACAATCTTAAGAATGTAAAAACATTTTTGTTTGTGTGAAATTCCTATTTAGGTATTGTAGTCAGACGAGCGTTTGGTAGCACTGTTGTTTTTACTATATCACAATATAGTAGCGTGACCTTTCGTTATCAATCGAAGAGCGTTGTATCAAAACAGAGAAAACCACTTTCCATTAATGGGCTTGGTTCTTAGAGTTAGAAAGCAGTAAAGCCAAGAAGTGGAAATTGGATTTTCTCCATACGACCGCGACATAGCCACAGTTTATAAAGATTGTAACTGCCTAGCTTTTTTATTTTTCTTTAGGATTAGTATTTTATAGTGACTCAAAGTGATCGGGCAAGTTCTGAGAAATAACAAAACGAAGGAAATGGGCGTGGTTTGAGGCAGTATGAAAGTTGAACGTTTAAACTCGTTTAATTCTCAGGGAATAATTTGTGTTTCATATCAATTAGTGAAAGCTGAACAGAAATATTATGTGTTCTAGCCTTATATAATTTCATGGTTTCGGCTAATCTCGAATTTATTCTTAGTGGATCCGAAGAGCAGAGCTATGGTTTCAGTAACATTGAGAAAAAAAGCACCAGAATGCCCACCGATAAAGATGACGATTAACTGCATCTGAAGGAATTTATTGTTTAAAGTAATAGTAACCAGAAAATTTGTAAAATCAGCATACTTAGAAAGGTAAGTAGGAAGAAGAGATAGAGGTCTATCTGTTACATGGAGAAGACAAAATGATGAAGATACAATCAAACATTGTGAGCACACCAGTGTAGATTTGTCTTTATTCTGAAGATTTTGTTACTTGGCTTTCAAAACGTTTAATGGTGTTTTGAAAGTCTTTAAATACCATTGACTAAAATGCTGACATTTATATTAATTAATTAATATAACACAGATATTATGGAATGTAAGTTATCTATTTATTTCTTATAGCAGATGACAAACGTGAATTGGCAGTTCGCTCTCCAATTAAAATTATTTATGCATATTTTCAAATTGTTTTTCTTTTGTAATTTTAACGATCCAGTATAATTCTAAATAAGTTAATTTAGTTGAATGTTTTTACTTTTTATGCTGTTACTTGTGTTTTGTGTTCCTTTTTTTTTCGAATGTTAGTATCACTGCGACGAATTAATTCCCAAACTGATTTCTAAGTAAATAGTTATCAATATTTTGTTATAAGTAATTAAAGATCATAAGTAAATATGGAGCAAATCTTTCCATATTATTTTGCATGCATGATACATTATTAAACATTTATACTAAATTAAGAATATAAGGACTTGAACTCGAGTTTGAACTTATGTTTATAGTTTAGAAACAGATACTTAGATATTAATGTAATAGCCTCTCTCTCATTCAAATCAACAATTTCAATTATGCCATAGAAAATCATGAATCTTATGTATCGATGAAAGCTAAGCAAATTTTGACATGTGTATTGTAATTTAACCCTCACACTAAAAGTTTCCGCAAGAGGGGCTTTTAATTTTAAATAAATATAAAGAAATTGCTTAAACTTCTATAAGGAAAACTCAAAGAACTGGTTAACATTTTTTTCGAGTAAGGAATATGAAATGAGTTAATTACCATGTGTGGACTCATATTAAAAATTACTGTCTACAGTAACAGAAATTTGACTCAGTTAAGGAAAGTGTCTAATTTCTCCTGCTCAGAGTCTTCAAAAGCATTATTCAAACTTCATGAATTAATTAACTTACCTTCTTTAATTTCAATAGTTATGTTAATTTTCAAAAGGTATATATTTTTTTACTTCGTCTGGAGAATGTTTCAATACTCAATATTTGAATTTTTGTGCCAGTCAAATTAAAGTTATGAAAACCTTAAGTTGTTATCTCTACTAGCAAAATAAAACTAAGGCTGTTGATTTATTATCAACTCTGAAGAGTAAGAGACTAAGTACTATAATTCATGCGCAGTATATGTACTCAGGAAAACCCCAAAATAAATTGAAACATTTTACTTTTTTATATATTCTCTTCCTAATAATGTGCTTCATAACATGTCAAAAGTTCATAAATGTCAAATGTCAAAAATGTTCATAAATGACCGCTGAAACAACTTACACATCGACATTCTCAAGGTTGTCTTAAATAAAGAGTTGTACTTAAGGAACTAATTTTCTTTAATCGACAAATTATAGATTCTGATATCAATACTTCATAACGTTTATATTGTGCATGCTGAGAAATGCAAACAGTGCACGCAAACAATTTTATAAATTGCCGATTGAAATACCTTACATCAGAAGTCCTCTGTTGTTATTTTATACTCAGATGGTATTTATTTTGTTTTCTTATTCTAACCGTGCTTCCTGTTATTTATCCCTTGTAATTTTTATTACGCCGAATTTTTCTAACTCTAATAAAACCAGATATATAGATTGAAATCATCTTTCACAGTTGTTAATATTATTCACCCTTTGTGTTTATTGTGATCTTCACAGAAGGTTTCATTTGTCGTTTAAACATTTAATATTTGTTTCTTTATTCTTGAACGAATATAAATGACTGGGTAACCAAATAAAAACACGATAGATCAAGTACTTTTGGAAAGTAGGCACTCTTGCTTGAAACACAATAACTTGAGAAGTTTCAAGAAATAGAACTGCCATCTTCGAGTTTTTCTTTCACGATTTATCTTTTTTTTTTTATCCAACGTGCTTTAGTAGTGCGAAGAATGTGGACAGAGATATTGTTAGAATTCTTTAGATGACAAGATATAAGCACATATTCATTGACGCTGCCTGTGTGAGACGATTACACTCGTCTTTTTAAACAAATTCTCCCTTCGAACTTTATCTTAGAAAGAGCACGATTAAAATCCAGTATTTCTCTTGTCATACCAATCTCTCTAACTTCAATAAGTTCTTCATAAAAAGAACGTTTACGTCTAGGATTAGGTTCTTTGAAAATAAGTATTGTTTTTGGTACAAAGATGATATTGAAAGAACAAAATCGGAGTTTTCAGTTTTTTTTTTATCGTATACTTCGTAAACCAAGTTAAATTTTCAAGAAGTGATTCATTAAGGCCACATAGAAGTTTGGTTATTTGTTAATATCTTGATAAAAGTTTAATTACTATGCACATCCACTATATATGTGTATGTGTATTTTTATGGAATCGTGATAACTTTGGGATATCATCTAGTATTGTTATAATCAAAACATAATCAATTTAACTGAAGCAAATAATGAGAGAGATGTATATACCGGGTGGACAATAATTGTTGTTAATTTGTTATATTTTTTTATTATATAACAGAAAAATATGTAAAACTATATCATGCTAGAACACACTTGACGAGATTTGTTAAAATGTGATATAAAATCCTAAATTTAACACTAGCTTTTGTAAATACCTGGAGTTTTCATGATTTTAGTTACATTTTCTCATAAAAAGTGTTGTGTACCTGCTGTAGTTTCTCAGATTTTCTTGTTCCAGTTATCCTAGAAAATGATAAAACAAGTTTCTCTGTAAAAATCAATGTAAAAATGAGACTAAAAACCAGTTTCACAAGTTAATATTTAGTTAACATTCTCTTGGATTTCAGTATTGCTTCACATCGACGTGCCAGGTCTTTAATGAGTTTGTGCAGCTATTCCTGAGTGATTTGCTGCCATCCTACTTTGAAATGTTGATCTTCAGTGTATGGCTTGCGATGTTTTTTCAATCATTTTAACTCAACCCATATATTTTCAGTCATATAGATATCAAATCAAGTGATTGATCTGGTCATTCGATAATATCAGTTCTCTTATTTCTAAGATATCTTTCAACGACTACACAACTGTATAAATCATTTTAGTGATAGATTCTTATTAGTACTTTATAGTTTTGTAAATGTTATTATTCCTTTTCTCTTTTAATGTATTGTACCTGATTAGGTTCAGTTCTATTGTATATATTTCTTCCTTGTGGTTTTCTTCCATATTGAACGTAAGTGACTTGGGTTTTTTCAAAAGTTACAAAATGGTATATAAATTTCAAGATATAATTACATAATGTGTAAAGTTAGCATAATGTTAGCCGATAATATTTATGCTAAAAATCAACCTACCGTGAGAAGTAAATGTTTAAATGTTTAATAGTAAGCGTGTTTTTGTTTTGTTTTTTTAATTATGGGACAAAATAATTTTTGCGTTAAAAACATCTTAAGCAATTTTTCGTCCAGTAAGTTACCAGTTCCTTCTCAACAGCAATTGAGAAAAGTCCACGTGACGGTCGGATCAATACAGACAAGCTGTTGTACAGTATATCATGTATTATAAACACTTCCAGCAAAAATAAATTAGTAACAGTATATTTAACTTACAGAGCTTACTCGTATGATAAAAGAAAAAAGTCGTCAAGAGGAAGCGTTTAAATGCTTTGAAATTTGTCAGTCTGTTCTGTAATATAAAAAAATCCAAAGGTTTTGTAGATTTCACATTTATTTTACACTATCTACAAAATATTATTTAACAATATCTTCTGTTAGTTTATCAGATGAGATACATATCCCATTTCTCTATAGCTGATTGTTTTAGGAAGTATTTTGGAAGAGAATCTTTAGATCATTTATAATTTGTTTCATTATATTTTCAAAATATCCCTTATGAATATTTTACTGAGCTCTTGACTGTAATGCAAAATGTTTTTGCGTAACAGACTAACAGATAACATTATGATACTACGATAAACCGTTCTTTATTTCATCTTCTTACCCAACACTTCCTTTGTGGTGTTATTTTATAAACGAGTCACAAAAGTCACTGGAGCCTAGAAGCAAGTTATGAGAACACTACGATATTCTATTGGTGCCTATTTTAAGAATAATGTAAACGTCAAGAGGTGAGTTTTATGAACAAGTCATGAGAGTTTAGCGTACCTGTTTTGGAAAAAAAAAAAGCCATTTAGAGCTCTCTTGCATTTCTTCTCTGGTTTGCAAATGAGATGTTTCTTCTGTACTTAGCTGTTTTAATTTTGATACTGTTTTTTTTTATGTAGCTTCTGAAACAACATCTAGAGTATTTTATCGTGTTATTAGTTTTCTATTTATCGTATATCGGGTGTAGTTAATAGGTTTATTTTGTTTTTTTGAAGAGAGAGGATGAGTGGGATGAACAACAAAATATATTAGGTACTACTTTCGTTTCATTTACTCAGTAGTTCTGTGCTCACGTAGATTTCAGCCGCGTCAGTCAGTTGTACTTTCTACAACGGTATATGTGTTTAATTCCAAATAATCAATATATCTTATCTATCCTTCACCTTCCAGTGAAGTGTGGCATATTACGGCACAGCAAGGCCAGGTGGTTAAGGCACTTGATTCGTAATCCAAGGGTCGCGGTTTCGAATCCTCATCACACCAAACATGCTCGCACTGTCAACCGTAAGAGCGTTATAATGTGACGGTCAATCCCACTATTCGTCGGTAAAAGAGCAGCCCAAGAGTTAGCGGTGGGTGGTGATGACTAGCTGCCTTCCTTCTAGTCTTACACTGCTAAATTAGCCCTCCAGTAGCTTTGCGCAAAATTCAAAACAAAGCAAACCAAATTAGCATATTAGACTAACTAGCTACAGTCATGTGAAAAGGTCAGGACACTCTATTAAAACCTGTGTATTTTTGTAACATCTTTTGATATATAGATATTTAATCTCAATTTTAACAATACTGAGAGATTATAGGAATATAACTAAACAATTAAAACTGAAGAAAAGACTTTTCAAGATCTTCTGTAAATGTAATTTTACAAAAATGCATATTTTAACTGAGGAAAAAGTTAGGACACCCTACATTTATTCCCACTTAAAATGGCTCAACTCACACACAGGTGTATCACACCAGGTGCACATGATTAGAAGATCGTTACTCAGCATTTTGAATGAGACTTGCTCTATTTTAACCACAAGATGCTAAAAAAGGTCTCCAAACACCCTAACATGTTATCACGGAACCTACAGCAGATTCTGGCTACTGTTGCTGTGAAAGAGCATGCCTCTACAATCAGAAAGAGACTGCACAAGTTTAACTTGCATGGAAGGTGTGCAAGGAGGAAACCTTTGATCTCAAAGAGAAACATCAAGGCCAGACTGAAGTTAGCCAGAGAGAATGTAAACAAAGACCAGTACTTCTGGAATAATGTTCTTTGGACAGATGAGTCCAAATTTGAATTATTTGGACACCAGAACAGAGGACATGTTTGGCGTAAACCAAATACAGCATTCCATGAAAAGAACCTCAAACCAACTGTGAAGCATGGAGATGGAAATGCCATGGTTTGGGGCTGCTTTGTTGCAGCAGGACCTGGACAGCTCACAATCATAGAATCCACTATGAATTCTACTATGTATCAAAGGGTGCTTGAGGATCATGTGAGACCACCTATACGAAAATTAAAGTTGAAGCTGAACTGGACCCTGCAACACGACAATGACCCAAAACATACCAGTAAATTCACCAAGGACTGGCTGAAAATGGGGAGTTCTGGAATGGCCGAGTCAAAGCCCAGATCTTAATCCGATTGAGATGCTGTGGGGTGACTTGAAATGGGCTGTACATGCAAGAAACCCCTCAAACATCTCACAGCTGAAAAAATTCTGCATTGAGGAGTAGGGCAAACTTTCTTCAGACCTATGTCAGAGACTGGTAGATGGCTACAAGAAGCGTCTTACTGCAGCTATTTCAGCCAAAGGGGGTAACACTAGCTATTAGGGAGTAGGGTGTCCTAACTTTTTCCTCAGTTAGAATATGCATTTTTGTAGAATTACATTTACAGAAGATCTTGAAAAGTCTTTTCTTCAGTTTTAATTGTTTAGTTATATTCCTATAATCTCTCAGTATTTTTAAAATTGAGATTAAATGTCTATGTATCCAAAAATGTTACAAAAATACGCAGACTTTCATAGGGTGTCCCAACTTTTTCACATGACTGTATATATCACCTGAAGGAAAAATTTATTAGATAGATATTTATGATACTATTTTATGTACCCGTATCTCTTACTACACATAACTCTAACGCTATAAGTATGTCTGTTTCTCAATAATACGTATATTAATCAGACTGCAAAGACTACTGTTATCGAATCATCAGTGCTACTTGAAAGAGCGAAGAAATTAAATATAATAGGCCTCACACAGTTGTAGAAGGTAAGTTGTGGAACGAACATAACTACTGAAGCTCTTACACGTTATTTCCTGAAAATGTAAGCACAAAAGTCTACTTAACACAGTTTTCTGTTACCTTTTTAGCATCTTTTGAGCTGGTAGAAATCACTGTATTCATAAATATCTTATTATAACAGTCGACTATTTTTAACTTTTTAACGCATATTGTTTTAATTGTAATAGTAGATCATATAATGAACTAATATTAGTTTCTGTTGTTTTGTTTTAGCATAAAGATACAACACTGGCTACCAGCGTTGTGAATACCTCGAGAATCGAACGTGGAATTTTAAAATTATCAATTTATAGACAAACCATCACCCACTGAGGGACGAAAAATAATATTAATCTGGAAATGAATGAAGCAAATTAAATATATATTCTCTACTTTCTTATTTGAAAATATTAATATATTGAAAGGCAAACTCAAATTACAGGAAGATACCGTTATTTAACATTATAAACGTCTAATGGTACGTGTGAAGAATGGGAGATGCTTTCGTTAAGCCTGTTTATGTTTGTAATTATTCTACTAGCCTTAGTAAAATAAAATATTCTTAGTATGTAATTTATAATGCGATAAAAATATCAGGACATAAAACCATATAATGTAGACATATTGTTCACTATCGTAAGGGGAAGTTGCAACTCTCAAGCCGGAGTAGACGCTTCTATTCTGTGATGTACTTTCTAAAGCTCTCCACCATTAACTGAAGATGACTCTTTCAATGAAAACGTACATTCTTCTAACAAAGTTTCTGTAAATATTTGGCAGTATACGTTTCAGTTGTTAGTACAAAACGCCGGTGAGATGGTAATAGCTGTATAGTAGCCTCGTGGTAAGACATTCCAAAACTTTATTATTTATTTGGCATCTTTGTAATATGGAGTACGATCTTTCTGTAACAACATGTCGGTTTGTTAAAGAAAGAAAGTAACATCTGTATACACACACATGTATATAAAGCACAAGCATCTGTGTGTCACTCTGTTTGTCCATTATCTAAATGCTCTCACATCGCTAGGCCAGTCTCAACCAATGTTAGAGCTCATAACATCTCCACTCCTATTATTGCTCGTATTGAGAATTTATTATATTTGATATTCATAATTGTCTCATCCTTCTTTAACGAGAAAAAAAAACAACTTCATTCACTTTTATCATAACAGAATATACACAAAGTGTGTAGAAGGACACAAAAACATCTATCTTATATATATCTCAGTGTGTGCTCCAGCACTTTCTGTGTAGGAATACAACGAGAAAGTGCTCGCCACTAGTGCAATATTACATAAATTCAGCTGAAGTTTCTACTCATTTGTTGAGTTATACCAACTCACTAGTTTGCCCATGAACTTTCAACTTCAGCCTGTTAGACACTTCTGCGGCCTATGATCGTCAATTAATTAATCACGTGAAACATTGTGGAAGGACATTAAGAGCTGAGTTTTCAAAGCGAGTAACAGAAAGCACCCCTAACACTAATATTATTGTCATTAACTCTTGCTACAAAGTCAACTTGGCCATCACACCGTGTTTCCATGTTTTGAGTATATATATATATATATATATATATGAAGTCTTAAAGCTTATACAAAATGGTAGTAATGAATAGTGTTATAATATGTTATTTTAGTATATCTTCTGTTTATATATAAAGCTATATGTATATATAGCACAAACATCTGTGTCTTTCTGTTTGTACGTTATCTGACTATTCTTAGGCTGGCTGGGCCAACGAAATTTTACAGGATGATAGTTTGGAACAAAAGACATGTTAATAGCGGCTCACAACCTCTCAACCACATTATTGATGTTACAGAACAATTATTACCTTTGACCTAAGTTAACTGTAAGAATATTCATAGGTGGCGTCACATTCTGAAACAAAAAACTAAATTACATTAAACATTCTGTAAAACAACATACACAAAGTTAGAAGGATGACACAAACGTGTCTTAAGTATCTCAGAAACCATACCAGCACACTCCATGGAGAAATGCAATTTAAAACAGCTCTCACTATTGCAGTACCACATAAACGTACCTAAAGTTTCTACTTCAACAGTTATACTCACTAACTGATTGATCCATGACCTTTTATAGTAATGGTGGTAAATCGTTTAATCATGTAAAACACTATGCAAACGCACTAAGAGATGGGTGTTAAAAGCGTGTAACAGAAAGCACTCTTACCTCCACTGCTTTGGACCCTACCTCTCCATCCAAAGTCATCCTCACTATCGCCCACTAATTATTGTTATTAACCTACCTACATTTCTGTTCATATTTGTCTATTATCGAAAAGCTGTTTTGTAAATTCCACGTCATTTGGAGCGTACTTTCCAAACGCAAAACGTTGCTACCAAGTCTTGTCGTAATCTAACTTTTCAAAAGTGTCCATATTCGTGCAAATCATGTCACACAGATTTCACAACTGATAACTGCCCATATTTGGCTGCGATAACTACAAATAAGACATTGTATGTTTGATTAAAAATATGGCTGCTTACAGTCTTAAATATGTGATCGTTTGATATGCTTCTACAGGAATTTTGACAATCTTGAAGATTTTCGAGGTGTTGTACTTATCATATAATTAATATTATTACTTAACAATCGCGAATACTTCACGATTTCCTTTTCTTTCAATAACTTACAAATTTGCGTAATATAGTTCACGACGTTTAGAAATATTGCATTCATTTATAATTTATTCATATATTTTATTTTTACGGCTCTGTAATTATTATATCTGTTATCACTTGTTGAGCATATTGAATAGACAGACATTCGAAGACTGCCCTGAAGCTTTTAGAAGCGCTATTTTAATCTATTAATCATTTTTTCTTAATAGTAAATTGCTATACATGGTGGCCTTGCTACAATATTTGTAAATATAAACAAACAAAAAACAAACTTTCCCAATAAAATATAAATAATAATAAAATAAACAGAAAACATATTTAAAATTATCTTCTTGTGTGAAACTTTCACTTTCCATAGTAGCAATATCAACCATATTTTAAAACAAGATTTAGTGACGCCATCTATTAATAATGTTATTCGTTGCTTAAATTTCATAAACGAAAATCTATCAACAAATATATTATTATTGAAATAAAATTTAAAATAATCTAAAATATATAACAAAATTTTTCAAATATCACATATGATCAGAATAACAAATACTTGTGAATTTGTATTACTTTAAGATATATAGACACACGCATTTTAACTAAAATTATTATTCAAAACTATTTTCTTCGAACCAGTTGAGGGGAACTTATATTCTGGGAGAAACTATATAACAAAGTAACAAACAGTAAAAAGAAATTTACCTTTTTTTTACTTTTCCAACTTAAGACTGGAAGTTTAGCTGGCTATAAATATAGAATAGTAACTACAGGCGATAACTACACAGCTGTTATTACTCTTTAAAACTGCATATTTGGCTCCTAGTGCTTTTCCAGGATTTGAAACATGGACATCAATAGGCCATTTTTATTATGGAACATGTGGCACAAAAATATATGAAAACCAAAGATTAAACTCATTAATGCTTTTCACTGTAATTTGTCTAAATATTGTCTCAGTAAATTAATTCTAAATATTGCTATTTTGGCTATTCATCCTGAATGTATGTCACGTTTATGATTGTTTGTTTCATGTTTTTATATTCGCCTCAAACTTTCGTGTACAAAAGTGACATAATTATATGTGTTTGTAGGTTTGCACCTTCGATTAAACATACTTCTAAACATTTTGTTTGTCATTTTTCCAGATACACAGAACAATCAACTATGAAAAATATTATTAGCTTTGTGCCTCAATAACGACCTAAAAGTTATGAGAGAAATATAGTGAAGAACCTCGATAGTTAAGAGACCCTTCCGACTGCGTCCAAATGTCCTCTATAGTAAAGTGCCATTGATATGAAAAATGAGCTTCAAGAGGCTAGATTTAATATTTCATACTAAATGTCTGAATCTTAAGTCCCTTCTTATTTTGTTTGTTGTATGGATTTGAAGCCATTCTGTTAAATTTAACGTCTGTTGCGATTTTCACTTTTGCTATGACAGCCAGGAAAAACCGGTTTAATGACAGTCTGGTCAAGGAGATGCAAATAGGTTTGGTTTGTTTTGAATTTCGCGCAAAGCTACACGAGAGCTATCTGCGATAGCCGTCCCTAATTTAGCAGTGTAAGACTGGAGGGAAGGCAGCAAGTCATCACCACACACCGTTAACTCTTGGGCCGCTCTTTTACCGACGAATAGTGGGATTGACCATCACATTATAACGCCCTCACAGTTCAAAGGGCAGGCATGTTTGGTGTGACGGGGATTAGAACCCGCAACCCTCAGGTTACGAGTCGAATGCCTTAACCTCCAGGCCATGCCGAGGCATGCAAATAGGAGGGAAGAACAAGATACGAGTGTTCGTGAGTTACACTTTGCCATGACATGAAGAGCGATCAACAAACAGGAGAACATTCCGGATTTAGAAACGCGTGTTTCCATTGAAGAACTTTAACCATTCTTCGCAGAAACCGCTGATCATCTATTCATTTTTATTTCGTCTGTATGTTAAGAAGAGAGTAATTTTCTGCATTTTACGAAAGCAAGGAGGATTTTCATAATGACTGATGTTCACAGTCTTTTCAAACTTTCCCACTGCAATGTAGCACCGTGAAACCGTGATGGGATCCTTACTTTTTGCATCTAGTACGTTGGTCACCAAGTGCAACAAGAGACTGATCTGGCAATGTGCCAATGTCATCCATGTTAAAAGTTGTTTTCCTGATAACCTTCAATCAAAGATGGAAGATGTTGGTACCATTCCTCAACGGTGTCTGGATTTACATTTAATTTCTCTCTCTCCTGAAAGAGCTACCATGCTGATTGGATACCTGTTTTTAAAGTTCTTGAGCCTACAATTGAATGCTACAAAAATACTTCGAAAAACAAAGATTTTCAATAGTTATAGTGTTACGAGTAGTAGTAAAGTTATTTTAAAGTTGTATGCGTGTAAACTTACGCATACCAAGCGGAGGACAATCAATATGAGAACGATGCATAAAATAATCACTATTAATGATATTGTTCAATACACTCAGACTCCTGTGTCTGTGTGAAACATTGAGCTTGTTTGACAGTGTGTAGCATGTTTCAAAACAGTCTTCCTTTTATTTTAGACAAGTTTCTGCTAAAAGTCAACTGCTGATCAATAATTCTATCTGATTTATATAAATCAATGATGTTGTTTACTTGCTCAAAAGAAGATAATTAAAGATAATCCAAAATGTAATGAACTAGAAACGTAACATGATACATAAATAATCATTTTGATCATGGCATTATTAATTTGTTTTAAAGTACTTTGTAATAAAATATGAAACTGGAAATGTATATAAAAGTTCAAGTGAATATCACAGATAATAAAAATTACATTAAAATAATTTTAGTTCCCGATGCTTTTTCCGTCTGTACTAAATATGTAAACTGTTGTGTGACTTTCTCTGAATGCTTTTGCCGTTTGTACTAAATATGTAAACTGTTGTGTGACTTTCTCTGAATACTTTCCCGTCTGTACTATATATATGAAGACTCTTGTGTGACTTTCTCTGAATACTTTCCCGTCTGTACTAAATGTGTAAACTGTTGTGTGACTTTCTCTGAATACTTTCCCGCCTGTACTAAATATGTAAGCTGTTCTGTGACTTTCTCTGGATACTTTTACTATACCACGGACTCGAATCCCCGTCCCACCAAATATGCTTGCTCTTTCAATATGGGGATGTTATAATGTATCAGTCAATCTACTATTCGTTAGTAAAAGTGTCTCCCAATAAGGTGTGGTTGGTCGTGATGACTAGATGCCCTTCCTCTAGTATTTCATTGCTAAATTAGAAAAAGCTAGCGCAGATGGCCTTCGTGTAACTTTGCACAAAATTCAAATTGAACTGTATACATCTATAATGTCAAACATATAATCACAGAGCACAGGCAATACAAGTAAATAAATTATTAAAATAGGATTTTTTTCGTAAAAACGTTTTAAACTTTTTCTCTCATTTTCACTCCTTCACTTTTTTTTCTACCAATCTAAACAAAACTTGACATGAATCTTTATAGACCCTTGGAGAGTGACACAAGAGGTTCGATAATTGAACTTGTCTTTTTTCACACCCTCGATCTCTATAAAGTTTTGAGGTTATCCTTAAGACACCCACAGCATTGTCTTCTCTCACACCCTCGATCTCTATAAAGCTTCGATGTTATCCTTAAGATACCCACAGCGTTGTTACTGGATCTAATGATCATATCAGTCCCCACGCTGTGCAGCTTACATTTGCATCTATTTGCCTTTCACATCTACAGTTATTTACAGAACTAAACCAAACTTGGCATGAACCCTCAAAGCCTCCCAGAAAGTTGTATAATTGTTTTTGAATTTCGCACAAAGCAATTCAAGGGCTATCTGTGCTAGCCGTCCCTAATTTAGTAGTGCAAGACTAGAGGGAAGGCAGCTACTCATCACCACCCACCGCCAACTCTTGGGCTACTCTTTTACCAACGAATAGTGGGATTGACCGTCACATTATAACGCCCCCACGGCTAAAAGGGCGAGCATGTTTGGCGCGACAGGGATGCGAACCCGCGACCCTCAAATTATGAGTCGCACGCCTTAACACACTTGACCATGCCGGGCCTTAAGTTGCATAAATCAGACAGCATTTCATTCTGACCCTCCTATGTAACCCTATGAACCCTTGTGTATTCAATATGTTATTATGTGATCCCTGACAAACATGGAAGGTAGCCATAGGGATTCTTACGGAGCGAAGGAGGAAAATTGGCGTTCGATCTTATCTACAATGTCATTCTTAGGGGTTTCTTTCTGTTTGTGTGTCCGTCTTTTGCGCTCATAATTTTTGTCTGATCTCAATCAACAATGGAACGTTTTCCTCTGACTTGAACTAACGTATCATATAGTTTAAAGATAAAAATAAAAGTAATAATACAAAAGTTTCTGAGTAATTAATAAAAGCAATTGACCTCAATTAGTTATTATATTAAGTTCCCTACCAACGTACAGGCAACTTATGAGTAACCTGGTAATTAAATATTATTTGGCTATGTGTATTATCACTAATTCTACATAAAAAAAGAAAAGATAAAAGAAGCTTTCAGAATTACTTTACGTTTTACATCTCTACTTTAATCTCTGTTAAGTTAAACGATTTAGCTCAATTATTATGGTGTTTGTTTGCCCTTATCCATTTGGACAAGAATTCAAACCGTGGAACAATATCTTGAAATATTAGTTTTATTACGCCATAACCATAAGAACATGACCAGTTGCTTAAAGTTCCGCGAACAAACTTCTCATTAATGTAATATATAACAAATATATATGTTGAATAAACGGACATATGGAAACATTATAGAAATGGATTACTCATTCGTTTTATTGTCTAATGATTAATTAAACATGAAACATATACCAATTCCAGTAGATGTGATTTGTACTAAACACGTTTGGTTGTACCTTGGTATAACATTTAGCTCTGTCTTGCCTTTTATCAGTGCGATAAAAATAATAAGGAGGATATATATACTCTTCATAAAAAAGAAACGCAAAAGGCAAAATTTGAGACATATTGTTAACAAGTTTATTCCGGGTATTTCTGTATTACATGTGTGAAACTTTGCACATTTACTGTTGAACATCCAAAGTCTGCAAAGGCGAAGTCCACGCTCACTAGTTGACGTTTAACGTCACTCAACGTCAATAACGAGTATGCCCCCCGTGAGCCTCAGTGATTGCTTGGCATCTCCTGCCCATGGAAGCAATGAGATGACGAATCACATCCTGTAAAATGGCTGTCCACTCAGCCTGCAAAGCTGCTGCAAGCTGAGGTAGAGTTCGCGGTTGAGGTTGTCGCCGTCGCAGACGTCGGTCCAACTCGTTTCAAAGATGTTCGATGGGGTTTAAATCTGGTGATCTGGAGGGCCAGGGAAGAACGTTGATGTTGTGGTGTCTCAAGAAGACAGTGGTGAGTCGGGCTGTGTGAGGACGGGCGTTGTCATGTTGAAAAACGTCGTTGACGTTCACCGTGATGGGTTGCACATGGGGCCTAAGAATCTCGTCGACGGTTGCTTACGGTCTGATCGGAAATCCTACGCAGCCCTGGTATGGTTGAGGCAGTAGACGTCGCAGTGGTGGTCCTATCCCGAAGGTGATGTAACCGGATGTAGCGATCTTGTGCGGGCGTGGTCACACGAGGTCTGCCAGATCGTGGACGGTCACAAGTTGATCCATGTTGTTGGTGACGATTCCATAGCCTTGTGATGGTGCTTGGGTGGACATTCACAGCTCTGGCAACATCTGATCGAGATTCGCCTGCTTCGAAGCTACCAATGACGTTGTGCATTGTGCTTCAGTCAGTCTTGGCGTAACTGTATTGTGTGTCGGTGGCTTAACACTGAGCTATGGAAACCGAGAACCCGTCACTTTTACAGGGATTTTGCACATGTTGCACTTGCAGAACATGCAGATCTCTCAAACAAATGTATTGGACACGCATGCGTTTTGGCGAAAAATCCGATGTTTTCCTCCGTTTTCAATGTGCACAACTTTTATTGTCATTTTGGTCTGACAATCAGTGCCTTAACACGTGTAACATCACATACTCTGAGCTTGTAATTGTAACGTTATTACATATATTTCTCTTTAAAATAACAAAAATATCCCTTTTGCGTTTCTTTTTTTGAAGAGTATAATTCCAGTGACAAATATCATGTGAAAGATGTTATGACAAGCATAGCATGCTTTAAATTTTACGATCTTTACGCTTCTTCAATTTTAACAATCAAATGCTCCAAACACATTTATTACTCTATTGTTTGTAGTTTTAATTTTCTTATTTAAACAGATTGGACTTAGGTGTTGTAGCTTAATTTTGAACTCATTGCTGCATAAATATTCGATGCATTTACAATGTTTACGAATAATTAGTGGAATATCAGTGAAGTTTGAACTGACTATTGAGTTTTATAAATATGTGTTTATCAAAGCAAGTTGATTTATATAACTTGTCTTTCTTTTGGTTCATCCTCTTCAGTATTTTAAGAATGGATTCCTGACCTACTCGTACCTTAATCCTCACGCACTTTAAAAGTTTTTTTTTTAGTACTCAATACCAATTATAAAGTTAATTGTTTCGGAAGTTAACCCCAATAAAACCACAAATGAGTTTTTTCTATCAAATCTTCTGTTTTGCACAGATCAAAATCTCTATTTTCATTCAAATGAAAAGCAAGCCTGAACAATTTTAGTTAGATTTTCAATTTAACGCAACCGAACAGCTTCGGAAGAAATTAGAAAACTTTTCATTATACCTAACGTCTGCCATAGGAATAACAAAAACTAAAGCTTTTTTTTTTGAAATGACTTCTTCTGTTGTTTGCTTAATTGTAGTAGAATGCCTTGCAATATCAGTGAGCGTTGCGGTTCATAATAAACGTAAGCCAAGCAATAAGGTGTGCCTGAAGATAGGTTCGCTTTTTAGAGAGCGATCTGCATACAAATGAGATTTGGAAAATAGCTGACAACCTGATGACAGTATGAAAATAAAGAAAACAATATATTTTTTTTAAAATTCAGTAGCATTACCGTAGAAAGAACGAAGTTATTCTGAGTAGGAAATACGTTTTTTGGATGTGCTTATTGGAATGAGCGCTTAATGAAACATTTCTGTCTTAAGCAATTCTCAAAGTAAAGTTCCACGTATCGTAATTTCTTTTCAAACACCTTGTGCTGCTATATTCAGTCTAAAACAGGAACAACACAAAAACAGGTGTTTTTTTGGCAAAAGGAAAAACAAAATATTTATAATCAGATACAGCTGACTAGTTTCGGTAATAATTAAGATCTTATCTTTCGTTGTGCCAAAAAAGTAGGTTTTGAGGTGTTTTCTTCCCACAGATAGACTGAAGAGACCAGAAACACCAGTGTTATTTTTAACTGATTTATGACTTTATCAAACATTCATTATTTTAACGATTGCCACTTAAAAACTTCCTTATTACATGTACCTTTATCCCCCAATTCAGGACTCTAACAGTTATAATTAAACCTTGTCTTACAACTATCATATAAAGATAAGTTTATGAGAATTGCTGTCCCAAAATGATCTCAAAATGAATTTGCTACATAATGTTACACTAATATATGATTCCTTCTATTATTTCATAAAATTTAGTATTTCGTGTCATTTCAACAGTTAACATTAAACTTTGAAATTTAAATCGCACTATTAAAACACATATAGGTACTTCATATAGAAACGTGACAGGTGAGTAACTAAAGTTGTGTATCGTTATTTGATGTAGTCATAAGATTTCTATTGTAGAATTAATTTACAAAGAAGACCTTAAATCAGGTTTCAAGTTTCGCTACATGTATTTGTTTATATTTCACAGAATTCCTTTAATAGAGAAATCACTGAACAATATGAAATTGATACTGGGAAATTGTTGTCTTGTTTTAGTTTATTATAAACGTGTTAAACATATGTTAGCAAAAATATACGTTATAAACAAAGGATATAGTATTAAGCCCATTGAAACCGTGTATAATGTGCATGTATGTTTTCATGTAGCAAAGCCACAACATGCTATCTGCTGATTCAACCGAGAGGAATCGAACTCCTGATTTTAGCGTTACTATACATAGTAATTTATTATAAAAAGAGCTTATTTAGTGAAAAATAATGTAAACATGTTTCATGCTGAGTTGATATGAAATACATCAACTATATTTATAAACGATATATGTTTTATCCACTTAAAATATTTAAACACATAACAATTGTGTTTATATATATATAAAGAGAGAGACTAAGTTTGGATTGAACAAATATATTTCTTGTACGCTTATCTTTCTATTACTTATGCTTACTTTAATACTGTTTACCACTTTATACTAAGTACGCACCGTTTTACAAAAAAATATTATTGTTGAAGGAAATAGGAGTTTCACAGAATAGTACATATGAACTGAAATCTATGCTTTTATCCTTAAACTATGTGATATCCACACCGATTGGCTACTTTGTTAGGATCCCCATATATTATCGTCTCCTAGCATCATAGGACTCAATAATAATATGAAAGTAGTAGTTCATAAACTTTATAAGGAGCCTTAGAATGAATTTGTGTTATTGTAAACGTTACTTTGAGATAACTGGTTCACAGTTATCAGTTTAAGATTACAGTGGTGAACGCGTTATTTAAGTTAAACCCAAAGATTTTCCCAATATTCAGATTAAAAAAATACATCCACTTACTATTTTGCTCTTACAACTAGTTTTCACTGGTACTGATAAAAAAGTGCAGAAATACATTAGTTGATAATCGTTTTTGTAAAGGTTTCAAAGTATCCCACGTTTGTCACAAGAAATCATTAAATCACTTTCAACAATTTATACTATTGGAACAACTCTAGAAGTATTAAACCTTTCATATCACTATATTTTTGCTGTATACTTATTTCACAAAAGTGTGAAACGAGACAAATGAAACTAAATTCTTACCACAGATTAAGGAATCGGTCATTTGGAAGAGGTCTATTAGCTTGTTCAATAGTAATACCTCACAGAAAAGTATTTTGAAAAGTTGTGGAATTATAAATATAACTATTTAGAAAAAGTCTATATAATTTATATAGGTTTATCCAACTGTAAATATATCTAACGGCTTTATAAAAGTTTTTAATAGATCTCAATATTTAGACTTACAGTATATAATTACTTGTCAATTTTATTAATGTTTATCGCAGTTGCAAATTTTTACCATGATTTTATTTTTAGTTCTAGAATTTTATCGTCTTGTTTCGGGTTTTTGTACATGTGTTTTTTTAATAAAGTTCCATTGTTTGATTGCTTCTAAATGCATCATGTTTATTATATTGTGCAAATACACATCACTTACATATGTTGAAAGCGTCAATCTTGGTCGAGTAGGCCTAAAATATCTCGGTGGCAAGGGCATTCTACCTCAAATTTGCGAACTGCGGATTGTAACTTTCATTACTAAACATGCTCTCCCTTTTAAACATGGAAGCATTACAATTTATCTGCCAATCTCATTATTTTTTGTTAAAAGAGTAGCTCAAGAGTTGGCGATGGGTAGTGTTGAATATTTATTTACCATCTAATTTATCACTGCTAAATTAGGGACGAATAGCCTAAATAACCCTCGACTTGCTCTGCATTTAATTTCACATGAACCAAAAGCCAAATCAAATTGATGTAGTATGTAATTAATCAATGATTAAGAATCATACATTTATCAAGTGCAAAAACAAAAAATATATATCCATCTGTTTCAGATAATATTTGAAAGTTAGAAGAATATAACCCGGTTTTTAGCGTTGGGGGCGAAACTAATTTATGATATATTTTTGAAATCATTAGAATTTTAACAAAATTCTAAAAACAATATCTCATAGAATGTCTTCAGAATTATAATTGGTATAAAAAATGACTAGCTTTCCTAAATATGCCCCCAGTGGCTCAGCGGTATGTCTGCGGACTTACAACGCTAAAATTTGGGTTTCGATACCCGTGGTTGGCAGAGCACAGATAACCCATTGTGTAGCTTTGTGCTTATTACAAAACACAGCAACTTCCTAAAGATATTTTAAGAATGCTTTAGATTTTTGGAAACAAATTAACGAGTATTTTATAATATAAATTCGAGCATTTTTTAAAGAAAACCTGTAGAATTGTTTTATAAAGTACATAAAGAAATGTTTCCTGTGATGCTAAAACTAATGGATCGAGAGAGTTGTCTTGGTAACAGAAATATTCTATTCTTGTTACCCTTTTCGAGAAACTTTGACAACTAGTAAAAGAAACTGTTTTTAACAAAGATGTCTTTGCTGTCTTCTGCTTTTAGACAAAAGCTCACCTCACACATCCCATAATCAGTTAGCAAAACTTAACTTTCGTGTTAAACACTAAATCAACTTTTTAATGTAGTACAATATATCTCTAAGTTTATCGTAACGAAATAAATTTCAATATAGTAAGTCCAGAAACATATGCACAATTGTGTAAAGTCTTCACTGTATATCATTATACAACAATAAAAATAATTTAGATTATGGTCACTTGATAATTTACTGTTGCTAATTAAAACGATTTTGTTTGTTTTAGAGCAAAACATATTGAGTTTTCTGCTGTGTCCACAATAGAGAATCAAGCCTCAGATTCTAGCGTTAAATCAGTAAAATCACAGTTGTTTCAAGGGGGACAATGAAAGATAAAAGTGAGGCAATGATTATCGTATTTTTCGTGTTAATTAAATATTATTAAATTAATTAGTAAATTTTTTAAAACTATTGCACGAAAGTGAGCAAAATTTATAATTTATATTTTATACCTTATTTGTTAGAAAATATTAACCAAACAGAAATTAACTACTCATAACGTCGTGAATCAGCGACTTGTATTGTTTGGAATATCTTTATAAACAAAGTCACATAATCAAACTATATTTACTTCTGCTAAAAGGCTATATTTATTCATTTTCCAGCTACAAATGAGTTATAACGTGGACATTGGAGACAACAGTTATACAGGTGGCCAGATGTTTCTGTTCCCCTTCCCACCAAACATGCTTGCCATTTCATCTGTAGGGGCATTATAATGTGATGGTGAATCCCAATATTCGTTGGTAAAAGAGTAGCGCAAGAGTTGGCGGTGGCTAATGGTATTTCGAGTGTCAATAAAGTAATGAAGAAATTCAGACACAAAATTTTAACACATAAAAACTGATTATTGAAATGTGGCTTTGAGGGAAAACAAATCTATTACCCAAATAATTTTCTCTTTGCAATGCGTCTCCCACTACAAAGCGAAATGTCTGCGCACTTCCAATGTTATAAACAAGGTTTCAATACCCTTTGTGGACAGAGCACACACATTGTGTAGCTTTTTACTCAACTTCAAATAAATAAAGAAATCTTTTGCAATACATGATTATATGCACATTCACCTCTCCTTTGCATATATCATGACTTCATTTTAATGTCCTACTCCTGATTTAATATTTTCAGTTTAATGAAGTTTAAAAAGTTTCTCACGCACCAATTCACGTTACTCTTTTTATTACATAAATGTGAAATAAATTAAGACATGTTTTGAATTTCGCGCAAAGCTACTCAAGGGCTATCTGCGCTAGCCGTTCCTAATTTAGCAGTGTAAGACTAGAGGAAAGGCAACTAGTCTTCACCACCCACCGTCAACTATTGGGTTACTCTTTTACCAGCGAATAGTGGGATTGACCGTCACATTATAATGCTCTCATGGATGAAAGAGTGAGCTTGTTTGGTGCGATGGGGATTCGAACCCGAGACCATCAAATTACGACGAGTCGCACGCCTTAACCCACCTGGCCATGCCGGGCCAACACAATTTGGTTAAAACCATTTTAAATTTTTATCAGCTTTCTTATATCCAAGATATGAAGTTTATTTATTCTTAGATTTCTTTTTTATTCTGGAATACATTTCACCTTATTTTAAAAAATATGTATTTATAAATATGAGTGTAAAAGCGCCGAACGGCGTATTAAAATCAAAGTATTTGTGACAAAACTTAAATTTGGTTCAACGGGTATTGTCATTAAACACTGTGCTTATAAAAAAACATAAAAAACACACTTAAACATCCTAGACAAAAAACGTTGTTTTTGTTAGCTTAAGGTTTACAAGAAGGACAAAAAACACATAATAACTCCACATAACGCTTTCATATGCACGGGAATCAATGCCGTGAGACACGCATGGGATCACGTGCGTGACGAGAACATAAATATTGCACATACTTCAAAAAATGTGAGAAGAAAAATCGAAGTAAATCGGTAATCTTGTTTTGTAGCATAACGAAAAACACAAAAGGGACGCAGAATAATAATGGTGAAACAAAAGTGTTATATGCAGTTTCAACTCAATATGAAGGTTCAAACGTTTCGGCTATAAAAAAAGATATGAGAAACAAATGGTAAACTCATAAAGAACTTATCTGAGAACCCTGGAGTGCCAACGGTAAGTTCAATGACATACAACAGCATATTGTTTTTTATTCAGATTTATGTTTGAACCAGAACAAAATCTTAAAGAAATTATAACTTCTTTCACGACCTTTCTCACAATACATTGCAGTAACTCGTCGAATGTGGTTGATACCTGTTTACGTTCCATCTTCTCAGTGAGGATTTGCGCATTTATTTCACATATATAGATGTTATTAATTTGATAACTTATATCAAATGATG
This sequence comes from Tachypleus tridentatus, assembly GCF_004210375.1. Classification (NCBI taxonomy): domain Eukaryota; kingdom Metazoa; phylum Arthropoda; class Merostomata; order Xiphosura; family Limulidae; genus Tachypleus; species Tachypleus tridentatus. The sequence continues at coordinate 19,189,914 of NC_134829.1, forward strand.
ACTAAATCAATTCACGTAAGAGATCAGTAAGTGATATCGACGATTAGATTAGAAAACATATGAGAAACATATATTAATACTTCTTTAAACTGATATAGTTTTTGTATCGATAGTAATAAAATGTTTCAACTAGATTTATTCATAAAATAAAAATTTATAACGCACTGATTTGCCATTCATATAATCTCGTTTTAGCGATATATTTGCCGTAATATCACCGTTATATCTTAATTTTCGTCCAAATCAGAGGGATTATACTAACCATTAATTTCGTAATCCAAATATGAAGCTAACAAGTATATAATCGTAACAATTTATATTTTAAAGAATAATGAAATAGATGCAATATATGTATGTGAAACATAAATATAAGACAAATGTTCACCGAGGGGAAGCGAACCCCTGATTTTAGCAACGTAAACCAGTGAGAAGCCTTTTAATAAAACTGGCGTCAAAGAAAAAAAATATTTATATATAGATTATTTATTCTTTTTTTCTCAAAGAAAAAAAATATTTATATATAGATTATTTATTCTTTTTTTTTCCTGGTAAGTATGGTTCATATTTAATAAATTTGCGATTGATATATTTTAGAAAATAAAACACATTAGACTATTATTGATTTAAACTAATTCTTATTTATACATTTTTATCAATGTTTTGATATTTGATTTTTTTTATTTTTCGATGGAAGGTGCGATAGACTATCAGATTGAGGTATGGACTGAAAACTGAAGACACGAGATATCTACCACACCTTCTATAGTACCAATAATAAGTCATAATATTCAGCTCAGCACTGTTTAACATTAACAGCTGCTACACAACAGCTGCAGTGTTCAATGTAATAAGTTAAATATTGAAGATAAGTTATTAGAATTTGTTTTGTCCAAAAATGAAGTGTCTTAGCAAAATACAAAAATAATAATTTTAGGTGATTCGGTTTTCTTTGCTCTTTCTTATTAGTGATGACAACTCTTTTATATACATGTGTAATGTATCATACTTGAATTACCAAATACAGTTATCTATTTCACATCCACTTTCGGTTTACGTTGACCATTCCATCATTACTACTGTCTACATTCAGTTTACATCTTCATTGTATACAGATAAACGAAATCGTAAATAGAATAGTAAATTAAAGCTACACTCTAATTAAGCTTTCCCCTTATGCTAAGAATATTTAGAAAAAACTTTATATTAAAAAATTTTGATTATATTCTTTCAGCTGTATTAAATTTGCTTAAATTACGATTCAACATTTTGATCTCCAGTACTTCCTAGTTACCATATCGCACTTTCAGGAAATATAATTCTCGTTTACAACTGTTTTGTTCCTGTGATAAAAACACTTAAGTTTCTTTTTATTTAGCGTTTGATTATTGTGTCTATTATTACGTACGCGAATATAATATCCATGTAAAGATTAACTAAAAATGTTAAAACTATGATCAATTTTATGTTACTAAACAGTAGATCCTTAACAAAAATAATAACATTTCTGTCTGCTTCGATAGAACATACCAGGTGCAAACTAAAATTACTGTTAAGTGTTATTTCACTTTCATTATTCGTTAGAGATGAAAATATAAAGTTGCTACATCAATGTTTATAACTAGCTAGCTGGTTGACTGTACATACCTAAACTGAACTGGAAAAAGAATACTACGTTTAGACTAACAGATATATTATAATGTTGAATTCAAGTAATCTAGGCCTCAAGGTGTTAATCCTAGATTAGTTTAAACTTTTGTTTTTTCACTCAAGTTACTCTTCTATTGAAATTATGTCATTTATATTGCAATACAGATTGTAAAGGTTATTGGAAGAAATAAAAGTAAATGTAGTAATTCTTTATTGCTATTTATTTAATTAAATGATTCGGTATTAAATATTGGAAATTCTGGTTGCCTAAATCCATATTAAGATTAGAAACGTAATTTTTTTACTCGGGAAGTTGGAGATTATAACGTTGCAATGTAATAGTATTGTTAGTCCTTATGAAAAGATAGTAATGACCATTCTTACTTTTGCTGAAAAATATAAAAAATTCCCAAATATTTCATTCACTTTTTTAATTTAGTAATAAACTTCTTTTGATCGCTGTGGCTACAAAATACAGCTTCCTGTGTGACTATGCAACCCATACCACTTTATCTCACAGTAATTTCAGTTACACTTTTAGCACAGTGCAATTTTATGAAAATCCTAGAACAGATCAGTGAAGAAAATCGTGCTTTAGTGGAATTGTTGCTGTGTGATAATATATTGCATTTATGTCTGCGTGAGTTTGTCATCAAAATAGGTAGGTGTTTAAAAACAGAAAAGAAAAAAGCTTTTTCCTTTCTTTCCCATCTCTGATGACAAGAATAAATATTTTAACCTTATAATAGTGTGAACGTATTTTATGTGTGTTTATTTTCGTAAAGCAAAGCCGTGTCGGACTATCTGCTGAGTCCACTGAAAGGAATCGAACCGCTGATTTTAGCATTGTAAATCCCTAGACTTTAGTGTGATTATATCATGTTGTATCTGTGCCCTACGCTAATATTTTCAAATTCACCAGTGAGAGCCTTTGAAGCTTCTTAAAACGTTATGCTATTCAAAACTTGAAGCTAAGTGTCTATAATTTTCAGGAACAAATGTTCATTCTAAAATTGTAGATGAGTTACTCCATTTATTACATAATTAAGTAAAAATTCTCTTATTTATAGCATCATTCTGCAAATAGAATGTGTTCGAAAAAATAGCTATAAAACTAAAAAAGCTGGTGTATTCAGTGTGAAACAGGTAAAAGAGTGATAGAACCTGGTTCCGTCTCTGTTGACAAGACTAAACAAAGCAAAGCAAGACAGCACTATTTTTAAAGATTTAACCGCGGTTCTTACAGGGTAGAAGTCCCTGTTAGCATGATTGATACACGCTGATCAGCCTTAATGTATTCATTATTGCAATATGCGAGAATGACTAAAACAGAAATAGTTTTATTTGCTGCAACTCTTATATTGATTATAATTTATTATATTTATCAGTATTAGCATAAAGACAAAGACAAACTTAGAGAGATATGCGTATGGCATTAAATGATGATCTCACATGTAGGGCTGTTTATGATGTTTCCATGAAGAAGAATTCAAGATGGGAATAAGCTGTTTTCTTTCATTGTCATATACATTTGATAGTAGTAGAATTGGTTTACTTTGTTTATCATCTGAATTATGCCATATCTTTCCTCGTCCGTAGTCTCAACAGAGCTAAACTGGTTGATTAATCTTTATCTGTGTTATTGAAATATTTCGAAATAGGTACAGTGGTGCAGGGTCATCTTCCAACTAAATTTTAGAGTCCACCATAAAAAATCAATTGAAAACATGATCACTTATTCAGATGACTGAATAATCAGCATGAAAATGCATGCACAAGAATGACAGTGCAATTTGAAAGTCATCACTATTAATAAACTTGCCAAGGTTCTCAATATGGCCCTGATATCAGTATTTTATATCTTACACAATTTTCACAGCTACACGACAATTTCAACGAATGATTTGGCAAACAAACGGAATCCAAAGCTATATAAATAGCTCACCATTAAACTGTACATCCAACTCGAGCAGTTCCGCCACAAAGACATTTCACTTACCAAAAGAAATAACTGATTGCCACTAGAACACTAAATTCCAATTCAGAATCTATTAGGAAGACAGCCAGAAATTGGGCTTGTACTATAATTGTAAAACTCCACGAACATAATATACAACAGAAGAACTGTTTTGATATGCCAAATATATATGTAAAAACGGCTGGTATGAGTAGAGAAAAACTCCATGCAGAGGAGCGAACAACATTTCGATCTTCTTCGGTCATCGTCAGGTTCACAAAGAAAGAAAGAGGTACCTAACTGACCGATAGCTGACAACATGTTTGAAGGCGGTTGTGTAATTGAGTGTAGGAATGTAGAGAGCGTGCTCAGATGTTTGATTATATTTATTAATACGGGTATAAAGGTGTTCCTATATATTGGTTTATCTTGGACTTGAGTTATTGTATAAGTAAGACTTCTTTAATTTTGCGTTTATGTTTGTGTCTTTATTTAGTATTTGTGTGTTTTCTATGGTTATGTTGTATTTATTTGATTTGCAATGTTCGAAAACGTTTAAAGATGACTACTTAACAAAGAACTCAACCTTTCAATACCATTTAGGTACATTCCAACCACAGAAATTGAAACATGTTTAGAAGACCTAGCCATGAGACTTTCCACAGAAAGCAAAAACAACAAGAAAATAACTGAAAACAACCAACAGAAAGAAGATAACTTCGACAATTCTATTGGCATCCAATAGCCAAACTTCCCAGAAAAAAAAATTAAAATTTATATTTTCCAGAAACACCTAAAAACAACATCTGAAGCGATTTTTTTCAAATAAGTTTCTCACAAAACCGTCAACATAATTTCACAAAACAGAAAAGTAAAAAACAACCTTACAAAAAGAAACATTAATTTCATCAAAAATCTAAAACAAGACAAAAACATAAAAATTCTAAAAACAGATAAAGGAAATGCTATATTCATAATGAACATGAATGAATACATCCAAAAAATGAAGAGCATCCTATCAGACACAAACAAATTTAAATCAATACACACAAATCCAACAAAGACACACGAAACGAAACGAAACAAAAGAAAATACTACTAAAAATGAAAAAAGCCAACACAATTTCACAAACACTTTATTCCTACCTATGCAAGACCGACTCACGCACACCACAAATACACGGCATCCTCAAACCTCATAAACCAGATTGTCCACGACGACCAATAATGTCCACATATGAATCGTTTAATTACAATCTTGGTAAATACATAGCATGGGTATTCTCCAAATATCTAACATCAGCCAGCTCATTCATGAAAAACTCTTTTAATTTTAAGTCTAATCTTAATGAACTTAATCATAAAGCCTTAATGGACATTTTCGATGTCATATCCCTCTTTACAGAAGTCCCAACCGCTGAATTTTGCAAGATAGCCTTAGAACACTATATCCGAGACTTAACCCATCAATAGACATTCCCAGCAACCAATTAGCAACCCTCATAGAATTCACTACGATGAAGACAAACTTCATGTTCAACAACCACAACTATATACAAACAAATGGCCTAAGCATGGGCAACTCAGTATCACCAGTTCTAGCCAATATTTTTATGACACAAGTTGAAACACGAGCAGTTAACATAGCATTACATCCACCACTATACTGGTACAGATATGTAGATGACACGGTTGCGGGATTCACATCTTCAGAACTGGCACTTAATTTTTTCAAACGTATTAGCTCTGTGCTTCTCAACATTAACTTCACATGTGAACAGAAAGAAAGCAATTAAATATGATTTCTTAACCTCAAGATTACAAGAACCGATACACAATTTCAAACAGAAAACCACCGAAAAATCACTCAGACTGGATTCAGTACATGAAACAAAACAAAAACTCAACATACTAAGACACCAAATAAACACGGCTATAAAACTATGCTCATAAGATAAAACTAATGACGAATTAGACAAAATAAAGCAATACTTCATCAACATCAATAAGTCTCCTCCACAAATCATAGAAAACATTATGCGCACACACCTAGACAAAAACAAAATCAACTAATGAAAGTATATATACCCCATGATTTAAAAAATCACGAAACCATATACTGCTGCATACCATATATTCCCAACATCAGCAGAAAAATAACCAACATTTGGCAAAAACTAGTAACAAAATATGACATTCCAGTTAATACCAGATTTATTCAAAAACCAGGCAAAATCTGAGGTCCATACCATGTAAAAACTACACTGACAAACACCACACCAACATTATTTATAATATACAATGTGATAACTGCCACGACTTCTATATAGGATAAACAAGTAGAAAAATGGAAACCAGATTCAAAGAACATAAAAAGTCACCTTCACACGTTTTCGAACACTGCAAGTCAAATAAACACAACATAACCATAGAAAACACTCAAATACTAAATAAAGAAACCAACATAAACGAACGCAAAATTAAAGAAGCCTTACTTATACAACAACTCAAGCCCAAAATAAGCTCAATACAAAGGAACACCTTTATACCCGTATTAATAAACATAATCAAACATCTAAGTACGACCAACACTCAACTACCCAACCGCCTTCAAATATATGGTCAGCTATTGGTCAGTTACCTCTTTCTTTCTTTGTAAACCTGACGATGACCAAAGAAGGTCGAAACGATGTTCGCTCCTCCACATAGAGCTTTCTCTACCCATACAAGCCGTTTTTACATATATATTTTTCTCTACAAGTGGGTTTTCTCGTCATCACGGATTTGCTATGCCAAGCTGTCTATTTCACAGATGGCATAGCATGTATTAGTAAAATAACTGCAACAAACAAATCATGATTGCCGTATCTGAAACTGTTTAAACTTTATCCAGACCAGAAAAGTGTCACTCACATTCCTTAAATTTTTCCCCTTGTTACGATTTAAAAGTTAATCAAGTTACACGAATTGTGTGAAATAACTATTAAAGCTTTCTGATTTGTGTTTTAAAAACTAATATAATTTTATATTTCCAAAAGTTGTTTTTAAATCAGAATTGCGATTTACTTATTGTTGACGAAATAGTTCCAGATTATCTGTTTGGTTAATTTCAACTTTATTGGTATTCATTAAGATATCTGTTTTCGTGCCTTATTTTACTGGTCGCATTAATTGTCGTTTCTGGATACAAATTATTAAAAATACCACAACAGCTGACAAATATTTATCAATGACGTAGAATGTGTTCTTTCAATATAATGTCAGGTGAAGACAGATAAAAGTAATTTTGGTGACAGTGTTCTTGTTGAGAACAATTTATATTTGATATACAGAGGTGGACATAAAACTGACTTTTCCTTTAAAGTGTTGTTAATTTGTTGTATCATTAATTATATAACAGAAAAAAATATGTAAAACTATATGTTTTTAGAACTCACTTAACGAGATCTGTTCAAATATATTCCTAGATCCTACTGCGGACGCTGACTTTCGTAGGTACCAGAAGTTTTTATGATTTTAGTTATATTTCCTCATAAAACGTGCGGTGCTCCTGCTATAGTTTCTTTGGTCTTATTATTTCAGTATGAACCTTCAGATCACGCAATCTCAATTCACCAAGTTTGCAACTGTGCCCAGCAGGCAAAGAGTTTGTGTTTTTTTTTGTTTTTGAATTTCGCGCAAAGCTACTCGATTGCTGTCTGCGCTAGCCGACCCTAATTTAGCAGTGTAAGACTAGAGGGAAGGCAGTTAGTCATCACCACACACTGTCAACTCTTGGGCTACTCTTTTACCAAGGTATTTGACCGTCACATAATAACGCCTCCACGGCTAAAAAGGCGAGCATGTTTGGTGCGACCGGGATTTGAACCCGCGACCCTCGGACTAGGAGTCGAGGAATAACATTACTTAAAGGCTTACTTCATATACGTTAATAACCTTTAAAGAAACAAAAGGTATGAGAAAAAGGTTTTATAAAATACAGGTTGGTGAGAATGGTTGTTGTAGTAAAAAAGCGGTTTTTATTCAGTAGATCTGATTGTATACCTGAAAAATTCTTATATTTATTGTATGAAATATTAATTAGTTTTACATACGTTTAGAAAGTTATATGATTATACAGAAGCGGAAACAATATCTGAAGTTGATAGACTAGTATTTCAAGAACGGGCTTTGAAAGAAGCGTAATATACATTATGTACAACAAATTTCTGCTAATTATGAGAAACTAATTCTCAGATGTTTATATAAAATAGATTAAAACTATATTAGTAACTTATAAGTAATTCCAATTAAGAATGCATCATGATAACTACACGAAAATTAGTTTATAAAGGAACATGGTAAATTGGAAATTATTCAAACTTTTTATGAAAAAAATATTTAATGAATCGATAACTTATTAGAAATATATACTATTGTAAACAAAGTAAATAATACAAAAGACAAAAAAGCCTTAAATTTTCGTCTGAATGTGTATAATTTAGGTGGATATAATATGTTCTTACATTAGTAGAAAAGAAAAACCTCGTTAACTTCATGTAAACCCGAAGGCCTTAGCACATATTGGTTACGTCCTGATCTCCCTTCCTTTTTGTTCTTCGGTGCTCACAATCGAACCAAAGCAAGTTTATATGTGAACTAAATAAAATTACAATACATTGAGGGTCTGACAGTCTTAGAAGTATTTTGTCTGACTATTTGTGTAATCAACTGAGTGTAGTCTGAGAGATCACTCTGTCATAAACACTCTTATTAAATAATTATTATTCTTGGCCAAGGTTATTCAAGATAGCTGTGTCGCGTTTGAAACTACCGGAAACCTAGTTTATGAGAGACAATCATGTGGTTATGCTCAATACGTTGCGATACCTTGTGGGTAACGTGGTCAACCAATTATGTTGTCATTCAAGGGTCAAGTACGGTCACTAACAACATCACAAACCTCAAATATCATGCTACTACGTTACTCTGTTTCGTCTTGTATTTGTAGCTGATTATTATTATTTTTCGTGGTTTGGTACTAAATTCATTTAACATCAATTATACGTTGGTAAGGCTGTTTAGAATGCTTTCTTTCCTGTTTATTGACGTTACATGTACTCAGGACATTCCAAAACACTCAAGTTCAATGTAATCAATGTTAACTTTTTCTCTCTTTATCGCCATCGTAAATATATGTATGATTTGAGTTTTATGTTAACGAAGCTCAATTTCTTATTTTTGTAAACTTTGTTAGTTTCGGTTATTTCTTCTTAAATCGCATCATTTGTGTCGTCTGACCGTTTGTACCAAACATAATATTATGTATTTTTTTATATTTACTGAACATTCATTCAAGCTTTCGGAAATCTATTGTAAATCACGGACAGTGAAATAATTGTTTTCACAGACTTTTATAGTCTAAGCAACCCATCTATCAGATGTAATAACGGCCGTCTCAAATGATTTACTTAAAAAATTTGAATACAAAACCTAATGCTAGAGTAAATGAACTTCTATGTAATGTCAGGTATAGAGTTTTTTTTTTTTTTTTTTTTTTTTACAAAATTATTAGGTCTTCTATCAGAATATTGTATAAACAGCTTACCAACTTCTAATGAAACCGCATTTCATTGTCATGGTAAATACCACTTTGATCTTATCATTAGTTTAAAAATATAATAATTTTCTACGTTTTTATATGTTAATTATCTTCTTCCATTTTATCCAACATTCATACATTTATCTTATTTTATAGCAGTGAGAAAATAAATACGGATTTAAGTTTTGTTCTAGTTTAATAGATGATTTATTTCTAAAGTAAATTCTCCTTTCTTTGTATTTATTTATACTCTGATGTTTCTCTTATAATAAACAATTTATTTTTAATCTTATATTTCATTATTGCTAGCTGAAAGAAGGTTGTATGTATACATTAATGCACCAGTGCTATAGTTACAACATTTACAACTCAGTTTAATGATCTTCAATAAGTGATTTACTAAACTATTGTTGTTATAACTTTAAATTTTAATGATGTGTACACATTATCCTGAATGATTATTTCATATCATCAAGCACTGAAATTAAAAAAATATCAAATAAATTAATAGTAATACTTGAGAAATTGATTTGTTGAGAAGACAATTTCATAATCATGACCTCAGAATACTGTATTATACATTTGAATGTTATCGCTTTTAATTAATTTAAAATCAAATATGTATAGGTTATGTATAGGGCTTTGAAGCTGACGTGACTAATAATACAGAATGGTCTTTTAGCTTTTTTTATAATAAAGTGATTTTGTTGTTTTTTTTTCATGTGTAAATCAGTAAAAACCAGTTGGCATCCTTTTGTATTTTATTTCGTAAATTTAATGACATATTATAGCTATTGCAAAACAACAGTATAATACAGTGACATCTGGCCCGGCAAGGTCAGGTGTGTTAAGGCGCGCGACTCGTAATCTGAGGGTCGTGAGTTCGCATCCCCATCGCACCAAACGTGCTCGCCTTTTCAGCTATGGGGGCGTTATAATGTGACGGTAAATCTCACTATTCGTTAGTAAAAGAGTAGCCCAAGAGTTGGTGGTGGCTGGTGATGACTAGCTGCCTTCCCTCTAGTCTTGCAATGCTAAATTAGGGACGACTAAGTGAGATAGCCCTTGAGTAGCTTTGCGCGAAATTCAAAAAACAAACAAACAACGACATCTATTTTCCAACTTTAGCAATAATTATGAAAGTGGTTAATAAATATAATTCATAAAACCGCATTTATTGTTGTCAAAATTATCCTAAAATGTATACATTAAATTCTTTATCTAACTCAACAAAGGTACATAGCATTATATGGATTGTTTTATATGATATAATGTAATTAGTAACGCTGCAGGTCGTTAGATTTTTAATTATTGGAAAAATCTAAGCTTCATTGTTGGTTTTTCAAGATATTTTTTTTTCAACTTGAATGTCAAAGATGAATAATATAATTCCTGAAATGCTTATAAATGAAGAAAACTCAAAGTGATTCATTTGACTTGAATAATTAGCTTTGCAATTGTTAAATTATTTGATCATTAAAGAAAGGTGACTGGATGCTTAAGGTTTTAAAATATCTAGTAAATAAAAAATTTAGTTTTAATAACATTTCAACAGTTAAGAAATAACAACTCGAAATGAGATTTGAAAGCACATTATTTAAATAATTATATTAAAATTTAATGCTTCGACTACTAAAAATAATCATTAAAATCTATATGATTTACACAAATACAAAACATTGTCTAACAACAATAATTGGTCAATTAAGCATATATACTCCTTTTATAATTTTAACAACCTATCGCTTTCCCGTATATAAATCTATATGATTTGGTAGGCCACCAGTAGACATTAACAAAATTATATAAATGCCTGCTACTGCACGATTGTAATGTTTGAAAGTATTAAATATCCTGTTCTAAGATGTCAAATGTGCCTGTACTAAACCATTATATATATCTCTAATTTTTAACAGGTGATGTTTTCCATAAGTAGAAGTTGTAACATAACCAATCCTTCAAAAGTATTGCGATTTAAACAGTATCAATAATTAATTTCAGTTTTTTTGTCTTCTGAACCTGTCCTTGAGCGTGGATCTGTGAAGTGCTCAGTTTTATGCAAAATTTCGCACCTGAAGTGAAGTTCACCTTAAAATGGTCCTTACAAGAATTTCAAAACGTCAATAAATTAATATATGCTACCTCAATGTTCCCTACTGAGTTCAATGTATCTAGCCAACTAAATGCAGATGAGCCAACACTAACAAAAATTATGGAATATGCTTTTTTAACCTGTGCATTTATGTGAACACGATGTGGCTCTATCACATCACTGGATGCTGCACAGTCTAAGCGAGAGTGTAAATCGTACTAAATGGTAGATTAGCTACCATAAAGCTTGACATAAAGAATAATGGTTTCCACCTTTGTTAAAGAAATGACTACTTTTAGTGTGTTCATAAAATAAATCCTCTTCCTCAAGTGTTGCAATAGTCTAGCTCAGTATAATGGAGGTGTTAGGCTGGAATATGAGAGCTAACATACACTATAGAGACCTCATGGGACTTCAGTCCATTTACAATTTGTCTTATCCTTGTATCCACCATCTGGTATTCCTGAATGACACGTTAGAAACCTGAGGACAAAGTAGTGTTGTTGTGTAAGTCTGTACTTAAAATATAAAATTAGGCTTCTCCTTACTCTCTGCCTGTTTACATCCTTAGTTCCCCTCTTCATTTTTTTATTCATAGTTTCTTTTACGTATGTTATGAAACTTATTCCTGCAGAAAATTATATGACAATAAGTCAAGAATGACCTATTATATTACCTATCTTTACTACTTTTACATTATTTATCTTCACAAAAGTTTAAATTTAAATAGTACCTAAATTCATCGCCAGCTTTTTCAAGTTTTAACTGCAACATGCTAATCCTAACCAATAATTTCGTTAACAGTTGCTCAGATACTGACTATAACAAAAAGCATGCAAAATCTATAGGTTTAAGTGCGAGTGTTTAGTTCAATATATGTATTTTGGACTAGCCATAATCTCTTAAGCTGGCCGAACCTCGTGAGTTATTACTAGGATTACTGCCGAATATTTCGTTAAAAGTAAAGGTAAGCAATTGATGAAATAATGTATTCTAGACTTTATGAGTAAAAACAACAAAAACATATATTTAATTAGCTATGCTCATAACTCTAGTTGATTTTTAGTTTCGATTTAAGTAGGTGTCTTGCAAGGATCTGTAACACTACACAACAATTTTTTTGAAAAGTTTTGCTTCTTGAAAAGTTTTTGCTGATTGTGACAGGTACCTGGTGGGTATGCACAAATATATTTTTGGTTTTGTTTCATCACGTATAAACTCTGAAAAATAGACAGTTAACTGTTTACCGGCAATAACGTACTTAATTGCGTTTATGTTTCTAATACGCTATTAAGTTCAACATAATTAAAAGTGTTTTGCTTCTGATTTTTGTTTGTATTCATTGTCCAGTGCATCACGTTGTAGTGTCCAACAGTAGTCAGCAAGCATGGACAGGTTCCAGTTGCCCTGATATCGTTTTTCCATTGCAACAATATCCTGGTCAACCAAGATTTTTATGAAACGGTACGTGATGAGCAAATTTGGATATGATCTTCGTGATCTGCAGCCAAAAATCTATAAAGAACACCCAACAGTGTTCAAGAAGCAAAACCTTTGTTGTGCAGAGTAATTCATTAGTGACACCTCTTTGAAAAACAACTAATTCGTATATCGAGTATCTATACTTCATTAACGACACAAGGTAATATTTGTTACAGTTACTGGAGAAATATTGATACCTCACCGAGTAAAGACTTTTCAAGCTCTAATGCATAACAACTCGTTATGTTTAACAGTATTGTTGCATGAATAATACACAGTCATGTTTTACAAACCAAATAAAGATAGAAGAAACCAATTAAAACATGTTTACCGAAGCCTAATAAAGAATGTCTGCTCGTCACGTTTCGAGATGTACAACCTCTCTTCACGAAGAAATCCAAAGTAAAGGAGCGTTATACCTATCAAAACAAACGCAGTTTGTAAGCACATTTACATTTATCTTGAATTCTGTCCAGCTATGTGATCTTCAAAAGAATTTATATTTCAGCCCTCTAACCCTTGAAGCCAACAAAACGGTCACTGGAAACCCAATATATTTTTTGTTTTTCTAATAGTCAAAAATACAGAGCTGGTAACAGCTTTATAACTTAACTGAGGAAAGCTTAACATGATGTCTTTTCCTCTGATTCAAATTATTGTTACTACCGCTAGTTTGAGCGATTATGCTCTGCAGTTGTAAATTTATAATTTTGCATTGATTATTGGGATAGTAAAATACAAAACGGAAAGAAATTTACAAAGAAAGTAACATCAAAATACTGTGTAATTGTACTGTAACATTTAAAAAATATCTGTACTCAACAAAATTCTTAATAAATTTGTGTCTCGAGCCGTTTGATATATATGCTACCATATACTTATATTTAATTATATATTTCTTAAAATTAAAAGGAAATAGGTTCTAGAGTGTTAATAATTCTTTCAACCGTGGTTTCTGACCACTCACACAAGCTTTATTTGCCAAGTGTTTATTTTAATACGTTGGTTCCACTATGTCTGTTATGGTGGTGTTACTTTGTAGTTATATAAAGTTATATTTAAGTTTTCCTGTGGATTAAAAGTGATGGAATCAATAACATTTACTAAACATTATTTTACTGTTAACACAAAATAACTACATTCCATAAGCAGACGCACGAGTTGTGTAGGACACGTAAAGAATACACGACTTGTCAAACAACTTTTGAAAAGCATAATTTTAATACTGGTTTATCAACGTTCCTGGATTATATTATTAGTAATACTTCTTGAGCTAAATAAAAGCATATAGGAATGAACGAGGCCTATTTGTTAATGCCAAGCTACAGATAAATTAGTCTAGTTGGCTAGCTGTCTTATATCTGGTCAGCAGCTAATTCAAGGAACGGTGTATTCTATTTGGGCTGGAAAGCTCTAGTTCTAAAAGAGTCAAAGGCCTCGTTGGCACTGGTTGTAGTAGATATATTATTATTAATATATTATTGAATACTTTATTTAATTCTTAAAAGCTCTTATTAATAGTTATTAAAGTAGTTTTCACCCCTTAACACTAGACAGCTAGTTCGTTAATTCAAGAAAATAATAATTAATAACATATGATTTTAAAATAAAAACAATATACTTTTAAAGTCACTATTTTAAATCTAATTTATAATGATTTAAATTAAATTACCACAAATTATATTTCGCTAATTTATTTCAGTTCACTTAGAAATAATTGTTATTGAACAAATCTGATAATATAAATGGCGTCTTAATCACAAACGTTTGTTGTATCCCACTGAGCCGCAAGAGTCTGGCATGAAAAATCTCTTCGGCGTTAGATACTGCAGATATAGTATGACCAAAATGTTATACACCTGTCTTTACGTTTACTTGTAAGTCCCCCAGTAGGACAGCAGTTAGTCCTCCTTTAATTAATGCTTTATGAAAATAACAGTTAAAATAATGTATTTTTCTTTGTTTTAGAATATTCGTGCGAAACTACCCAAAGGCTGCTACTTTAAACCGATAAATTACAGTGAAGACAGAAAATAAACAGCATCCACCGCCAACTCTTAGGCTACTCTTGTCATAAATGGAGTTTGTTCGTCATCCTTATGACGCAATCGCAGCGTTAAAATACAGAACGTTATTATTTTGTTGTGGTAATAGAACTCAAACACAGGACGAGTAAGTCCATAGTCTGGCATTTAACAGTCCGGCCCATAGCAACTGGTAAAGAATAACCTAAGTACATGAATCAGAGTTTTTGTAACCTTATAAAAAAAATATTTGTGTTATATTAAAGAAACAAAAGAAAAGAAAATAAGGTATTAGAAGCAGTTCACAATATCACGTATATGAAATAATTTCGTGAAGTTTTAAAGGTAAACGTGAGAATAGTACAACAGGATCCGCGAAAAAAAAAAAAAGAATATTATTATGCAATTTTTAACATAAGTTTCAATAACAGCTTTAAATTACGAGAAATAATTATCTCTATTGCTAGAAACATTCAAGCCATAAACCAATTAATACTTTCTTTTTCAGTTATGTTACGTTCTTAACAATGTTGTTTCACATATATTTATACATCACAACTACTATTGTTTGACTTAAACACATTTCTTTAAACAATATATGTTATGTATGCAAATGTTTTAACAGATTTACTTTAATTAACATCAATCTAAATAACATTTTTTTTTCCTTTTGTGTGATTAATATGTCACATAAGCAGCAGATGGCACAGATACGTTTCATAATTTTTATTTATTATTGTGTAAATAACACAGTCGAAGGTCTTATACAAATGAATAGGGCCAAAGATAGCCAGGTGATTAAGGCACTCGACTCGCAATCCGAGGGTCGCGGGATTGAATCCCCGTCACACCAAGCATACTCGTCCTTTCAACCGTGGGGGCGTTAGTTTCAGACTTTAATATAAAATGAAAAACAGGTTCCTTTTATACAGTTAACTAACACCTGAAAAGTATTGAACAAAATATGAATACACTGGACACAGGTTTACTCTTTATAATCCTTAAGGTAAATAATTTTTTTAGAGCGATATGCCCTAGCTTTGCCTGTTAAAGTTGTATATGCAACCATACATACGTGTATATTTAACTTCCTATTGGCCCGGCATGACCAGGTGGGTTAAGGCGTTCGACTCGTAATCTGAGGGTCGCGACTTCGAATCCCCGTCGCACTAAACATGCTCATCCTTTCAGCCATGGGGGCATTATAATGTGACGGCCAATCCCACTATTCGTTGGTAAAAAATTAGCCCAAGAGTTGGCGGTGGGTGGTGATGACTAGCTACCTTCCCTCTAGTCTTACACTGCTAAATTAAGGACGGCTAGCGCAGATAGCCCTCGTGTAGCTTTGTGCGAAATTCAAAAAGCAAACAAACAAACGAATAGCGAATACACAGACTAAATACTGTCCATGCGAATCTTAAAGATTTTGGGCGGTACATTGCAGCTGTTCCTAAATCTTCAACGGAAACATGGATTTCCGCGAGGTTGAGTGAAATGTGTTCGTTTTTGTAAGATCACCAAAATCAGGGTGTAATAATAGACCATATGTAGCAATTGTAGTCATAGCTTGATAGCAAAGTCTCCAAATCTCATTTAGATGGTAATTAGGAAGAATGATAAATCGCAGAGACAGAATGAGGACGAGAGCTAATAATTGTTAGGTGATTACGTCGATTGCTTACCGTACGATGAAGACCTGCGGTAAACGTACCCTGTTATTTTAAAGCATTTGTTTTTCTCTTTTCACGTATTTCAAAAGTTATATCAGTTCAAGAGATTTATTTCTAAGCCAGTCGTGAATTCGTGAACATATACTTTGTTTTAATCCTACCAACACTGCAGCGTAAGCCAACAATGACTAATAATTTCTTATTTGTTTGCCACATTTTCCTTATCATGTACGATGTTCATTGCAATGTGAAAACAAGATATGTAATACAATTATTACATAATCACAAGTAACGTACTTTAAGGACTTGAATTTTCAGACACTCAATGCTGTAATGCGTTAATTATCATCCCATAACCAGCGAATAATATGTCGTTATTCATGTGTAGTCACTGTTTTGTTAAGTGATGGTGCAAGTCTTCTGCATGTAATTAGTGACATGTTTGTACAAGTCGAATGTGCGAAAATAATTTTTTTTATTTTTTGGTGCTGATTCTCTACCTTGTATTGTATATAGTATACGCCTTCTTTATAGACAACTTATTCTTGTAGGACATTATTTGGCCCGATATGGCCAGGTGGTGGTTAAAGCACCAGACTCGTAATCTGAGGGTCGCGGGTTCGAATCCACGTCGCACCAAACATGCTCACCCTTTTCAGACGTGGGGAGCGTTATAATGTGACGGCCAATCCCACTATTCGTTGGTAAAAAATTAGCCCAAGAGTTGGCGGTGGGTGGTGATGACTAGCTACCTTCCCTCTAGTCTTACACTGCTAAATTAAGGACGGCTAGCGCAGATAGCCCTCGTGTAGCTTTGATCGAAATAAAAAAACAAACAAACAAGACAAACTATGTCCACCTATTCTGATAAATTTACTCTAAAGGGTTTAATGATCAACAAAAATGTATCGCATCGTGAATATATGATTCTTTCAGCCTTTTCTTCATACTTAATATTACAGAAGAACGTGTCTTACTCAAATAATATTGGACAAAAACAATACCAGTTATATCAGGAACTAATAAATAAAACAAACTAAACATATACTTGAATTGATTGAAGACTCTAGTTTTACTCCATATGACGTCTTGAAAATTTTATATTTCACATCATATTTATCACTGGATAAAATGTGTAATTTGTTAAAGAGTTACTGGTGAAATTTAGACGTAGTTCTTTTAACACTAAGAAATGATTGGCTTTTGAATAGCCGAATAAAACATTATCTTGCAGCCGTAAAGTTAATGTGAGATAAAAATAAACAAATAAAGCTCATTTATTAATAACAGTATGTAATAGGAACAACAAAATATATTTGCATTCTTTATTTTTCACAGAGTTCCAAAGTTAAATACATGGTGCCCTCTAGTGCCCATTTGTTGTCCTACATGAAATGCTACTGAAAGAATTGCTAATTAGCTAAAGTACTTACTGTCAAATTAATGTATTTCAGAGCTTTTTTTACAAATTTAGGTTACTGACAAAAATAGCGTCATGTAAATCGATGTTTATATATTCTTCAGGCAGAAACCGCATGTGGTAATTTCACATAGAGTATGACGCTTATTAAGCTGTTTATATGACATACTTACATGAACTTATAACATTTTCAAAATTTTTATTCCCCACTGCAAGGAAATTATGAATTATTCGTTTGTTTGCTTGCTTATTTATTATGTTCTCACAACGCTGTACAAGGGTCATCTCCGCATGTCTCTTCTATTTTATTCTAGTAAACTGAAGTGAAAGTAGCTAATTAACATCGTCAACTACCAATTTTTCGGCAACAGTAATCGAATGGCGGGATTTGACCGTTACTCTTAAAACACATCCACAGACCAAACGTGGAGAGAGAGAAATGTTGCAGATACGAGACGCGAACCATAGACAGTTGGATTAACAGTTAGAAGCTAACATTTGTGTTATGCGCAGCCCAATAACTTACGAAACTTATAATAAAATATTGATAACCTTTTGCATCATAAGTCTTCTTGTCTTCCAAGGTTTCCATCTATAAGAAACATTAGTGGAATTATGAATAATAAAACATTTGATCAAACAGGTATCTTTCTTTGTAAAAATAAGCGTAAATGTAAACTTTATGAGCACACGGTACCGTTGGAGCTAATCTGATTAGCTCCTGTTGATAAAAACAGAAAATAATGTAATTTCGCCATAGCCTTGGGAACAAGACAATTGTTGCGTTTTTAGGGTTAACTTCTGACTAGATAGGTCATGGACACAAACCTTATTCTGATCAAAAAATAAAAGACAGTAATATAAATAAAAAAATATAAATGAGTTCTAAAATTTACGTGTATCTTGTTACACAATATTGGCTATTACCAGTTTAGTTACTTAATAGTTATTAAATGAGAATAAGAATTGTAAACAACCTTTTGGTTTAAAATATAAATAAAAATCTTCTTTATATTACATGTATTAATTTTTTCCGGGGAATTTGATTTGTTTTTTGAATTTCGCACAAAGCTATACGAGGCCTATCTGCGCTAGCCGTTCTTCATTTAGCAATGTAAGACTAGAGGGAAGGCAGCTAGTCATCACTACCTACCGCCAACGCTTGTGCTACTCTTTTACCAACGAATAGTGGGATTAATCGTATCATTATAACGCCCTCACGGCTGAAAGGGCGAGCATGTTTGGTGTGACGGGAATTTGAACCTGCAACGCTTGGATTACGAGTCGAGAGCCTTAACCACCTGGCCATGCCGGGTTCCGAACTTGAATTACTTTTTTTGTGATTGGTAGTTATCCTTGTAAATTTGGCTCGGAATGCCAGGTGGGTTACGGTGTTTGACTCGTAATCTGAGGGACGCGGGTTCGAATCTTCGTCGCACCTAACATGTTCGCCCTCTTAAGCGTGGGGGCGTTATAATGTGGCGGTCAATCCCACTATTCATTGGTAAAAGAGTAACCCAATAATTGGCGGTGGGTGGTGATGACTAGCTACCTTCCCTGTAGTCTTACACTGCTAAATTAGGGACGGATAGCAGAGAGAGCTCTCGTGTAGCTTTGCGCGAAATACAAACAAACAAACAAAAATCAAACTAAACAGAAATAACAAACTCTTAGACTGCTTCTAATATTGAGTTAATATTAATGATTTAATTACGTACAACGATTTCTAACACAGCTGTAAAACCTTCCGCTAAGATTGTTTCTTTCTGTATTTCTTTCTTTCTCATTTATAGGTAGGTTGAAATACCAGAGTATTTATTAAAACTATTTATATTGGTTATAACATCCAATAAACTAAAGTCGCATGACAAAGAGACGGAAATGTTTAGTTCAATGTGAATAACAAACAATTTAATTCTAAAATAATTCAATCTGGGTTTCATTTTTCCAACCAAGTCCTTATCACTGGTTAACTTCAGTTTTGGTTCATTAAGAAAATATTTGTAAATAACAACTTAGCAGTCGACGGTGCTGGTCTTCGTCTTCTATAAGAAACTGTAAATAGTAAAGGAGGAATTTTAAGAAAGTTTAAATGTGTTACTCTCAGTAACTTGAGGATAAACTATATATATATATATGTATCCAGCTTCATGTGATTGAATTCTCTTTGTAGTTGAATACAATGAAAGTTTTTAAAGAAAACGCCTAAAGTTTTAAATAAAGGTTTCTCTATATGTCCAATAGAATGG
Source organism: Tachypleus tridentatus (assembly GCF_004210375.1). NCBI lineage: Eukaryota > Metazoa > Arthropoda > Merostomata > Xiphosura > Limulidae > Tachypleus > Tachypleus tridentatus. The sequence continues at coordinate 19,210,036 of NC_134829.1, forward strand.
AGAATTATGTCCTTTTATTTATCATCTCTTTCTATACAGTTTTCTAAAAAGACATTTATCGTGGTGCGAAAGAAGATAGAACTACGTTGTTGAATAGAGACAAAGATATCGCATATTGCTTGGTACATAACAGGTGCAGACTATTATATGTCTATAACTAAGATATACATATGTATTTATCGCTTACACTTACTAATACGTTCATGGGCCCTCATGTTTTACAATGTAGGGCAAACTTAGATCCTGGATTTTGTCTTTTGTATGAAATGGCCATTTAAAATTTTCAAATAGTAGAGGACTTGAAATCTAGAGCTGTATAAACCCTTTATGAAAGTATAAATGCAATAAAATATTTGTTTGCACCTGAACAGTTTTAAAGATTAAATGACCGGAACGTTATTGAGTTTAATATGTCGAATGAGAACTGGTAGCATTATGGTATTTACCATTACTATTGTTACGAAAACCAGCAGAATATAGGGTTCAAATCGATTTCACAAAGGGCACCTTTGTAGCACCAGATATTCAATCTCATATCTCCAATAATTCCAAAGGCCTGTCTTGATTTACTGGTGATACAATGTCAATATATTTATCGCCATGTTTTTCTTTCTCACGAGACTACATATGTTGGTTAACACGGAAACAAAAATTGATTAGCAGATAAGTATCAATTATCGAAAATACGCTTAAATACTGTTTACAAATACGTACCACACACGCCATCATTAAAGAGATTATCTGATATAGTGCTATTATATTTCTGACCACTAGCCATGGCGCAGTAATGCTGGTCATCACCTATAATCAATCTTTCTTATTGTTGTTTTTTGTCGCAAAGCTACAGTGTATCAACCATGAAGAACCACACACATACCTTTAACTTTATAATCCTCAACTTTATTGCTGAGACATCGCTTGGGGGTTTTTATCTTTTATTTATCTCTGTATTTGTGATAATAAGATTTGTTATATTTTTCAACAACAGCTCTGTTCGTAAAACACAAAACAATACACTGTTTTACTTTAAACTTACTTTTTGAATGTTAGACTTAAATTTTATAAATGCAACTCATTGTACAGCACATATAATTAAATATTTGTACTCTTACACACTCAGAACGTTAGTATACCAACATCTATGGGTTTTCTAATTGTTTATACCTTACCATTCAGTAATCTAAATTAATTTAAGTGCGTGAATAATGCTATAACGTTTCGCCTTATCCATTATCCAATATTATACAACGACCAAGTGTTTAATGTTCAGACCTCCGCTAGAACAGCCGTAAGTCTACGGATTTCCAGCAATAAAATCAGGGGGTTCGATTCACCTCGGTGGGCTCAGCAGATAGCACCATGTGGCTTTGCTACAAGAAAAACACACACGCAGTTTAATGTTTATATATGTGTGTGTGTGTGTGTTAAATACTCCTTATCTTTTTCACCAAAAATGAAAATGAAAAAAAAAAAATTTGTGACTCAATACATTCTTTGAATACCATAGTCTGTATAGTCTCATTTTAAGGCTCTTCAGTACAGTTTGGGTCAGCAAACAAAAGAAATACAATCAGGATCTTTACAGTGGTAAAGTGTATGTAACATCTATGTGGCTTGAGTCATTCTTAAATCACGATACAGCTACCTAAGTTAATTTAGGTATTTGAATTAGGTTATAACGTTTCCCTAATTCATTATTTGATATTATACAGCGGTCCATGTGTTCAAAAATCATATATATATATATGTGCGTCTGTGTTAAAGATGGTCATTCTTCTCTTTTTACCATGTACGAAGTGAAATAGGAATTATCAACCACTTATAAATTAACACTTAATGATTAACATGAAAATATTCAATGATATGTATGCTGTACAATTATTGTGTTTAGGAGGACAAACCCTACGTTAAGTAAGAGGGGAAGGTGTAAAAGAAAATACACATAATAGTAAATTTTATTACATACAATGATAGAATATACCAGCTTTCAGTGAGGGGAGAAAGAAGGTGATAAAACAAACAATAGGAAAAAACATTTTTAATGTAAAATGATGTAGAGATAGCAGTGCCTAAAACAATGGGAACAAGAACGTAGAGACGATTCAACTATATCATAGATCATCTCTACACGACTTTCAATACTTAAATTTAATGTTACACTGTAAAAAAGCATACTTGACTTTAATAGTACCGTAGTTGGAAGTTATATATTCCTGACTGTTAGTTTATCGTAATGATATGCTCATACCAGGATAGGCATCAATCAACTGTAACTAAGAGCCTACAACTTATATACAAGGAAAACCAAGTTGAGCTAAAGTATGTATTGATTATTACAAACTACTAAAGACTTACCGACCTGATGATCATTTTGTACTCGTAAATTTATCTTTATGTATCGTTATGTAAAATGTGAGACTCCAGAGATAAATCTAATCGTGCTGATGAGCGCCTGGCATGGTTTTTATGTGAATTTATTGGAACATTCTTTATAACCTGATTTAATATAAGGGATACATATGTCCTTTTGAAAGCCATACCTTTTGTTGTGAGATCACGAAACTTAGAAACACATTACAATATCAGGAAACGTTCACTTTAATATTACTAGTATTTATGTTTCTTAAAATAGATTGATTTAATAAAGTATTTAACACATTTTCTGTCTTTTATATGGGACTAGAACCACAATCAGTGTTCTATGTTGTATATCAAATGATAGATGTTTGGTTTTTGTTTTCATTTCATACTCAAGTAGCTGTTATGTGACTAATGAACAAAGGTTAATAACAGTGTCTAGCTGAGTAGAAAGTCTTAGACTAGTCTTGTAGACTAAATGTAATGTATCAGACTTATTTGAAAAGTTATTTTAATTTTAACCAACAGTTATTCATAATTCTTGCATATTTTAGTTAGTGTTATTTGCAAATATCAAATGTTATTGAGCAATCAAATTCTCAGATGAATTCACCCCTTGAATAAATTTTACTTAGGTATACTAAAGTAATAACTATATTAAACTATGCCTAAAAGTAATTTTTATATAAGAAAATCAACACTGATTTGTATCATTTTTAAGTGAAAAGAAAATCAGTTAATGTAACAGTTTCAAATACCGAAATAAAATAGTTTTACTGAGCCTACTAACATAAATATTACATCATGAGTTTGCTTTGAAACACTTATTCATTTACCTAGTGACATGTCTTTAATGTTATGTCAATGTTAATTGAGCTTGTTTTCATATATTTCTAATCTATTTAAAAATATAAAATGTAAGATAAAAAGTAAAATGAAGATAAAACTGAATAAAAGTTTATTATGTATTCTATATTATGTATTCTATAACATATTTCAGTACGAATGATGACATTTTATTTAAAAACGTGAATAATCAGTTTATGGAATCTAATTAAATAGAAATTGTACAAGAGTTGTTTGATAGTTGAAATGTCCTATCAAATACTGTGAATATAATATTATTATTTCGTATTACTATGGTATATTTAGTGACTTTTAAATTCCGTGGCTAACAAAAGTTCTAGTCAAAGTACTGTGGACATTCAATTCATGTAGAAAATATATTAATAGGTAGACTTTGAACCGTTTATTTTCAACATTAAGTATAATATAAATCGTAAAATGTATTATAATCCTCTTGCTTAAAATTTGCTTTCACTAAATTTTCTACAATATTGACCAACTTCTTCTTTTAGTAAAACCTAAAATCGTGTGCAGGTAGTGTTAATATGTTTTAGTAAGTGTGCATGTGCAGGTAGTGTTAATATGTTTTAGTAAATACAAAAGGTCAAAGGCTTTTCAAAAAGCAAAACGTGTTTTCTTCTTCCCTTATGTTTGTAATTTTCTGTTCGTAAAAGTGTCTTACAAGTAACATAAGTAAATATAGTAAATCACTGATAACTACAACAGTGGTAATTGACTCCGCTATGTATCCATATTAATTTCTAAACCTAAGATGTTATTAATATAAATTTTACAGTTTTGATAAATTACAGCCCTCACCTTTGGGTGAACAAATTTAATTACAACATGAAATTTTTCGATTCAATTGTTGTTGTTTTTTTCAATATCCATAAGAGAGTTTTTTTTTATCTATATACGGATTCATTTATATATATACATATATATATATATTTGGACCTACATTTTTAAATAAAAACATTAAAACAAAAAGCCCATGAGTAAATGAATTGGTTAAATACCAGCTACTACTTATAGTTTTAATACTGAAAATCGTTTGACAGTAATCTGTTAACATTTGGCGCGTTATAAAATTTTAAACTATCAGGTTCCAATTAGTACGTTTCTTATTAATCTGTTTTTACTAGGTGTTATTACTTATTTTTCTTTAAATTAACTCCTCTACTTCTCAGGATGTACTTAGGTTTTGTTTTATGTCCTTAAATTATATTTGATGATAACAAGTAAGACTGTGTAACAAAAGTTTCTATGTCTCCATTTTCGATAATTAATCATGCTTTAATAGTTTTCAAACTATTTTCATTTTACCCATTTGAACTTTTAACTACTTAAAGATCTTCAATTTAAATTATAAAAAATAAAAATAGTGTCGTACATATTATTTTTTTAATCCCGGTTGCACCAAACATGCTCGCCCTTTCAGCCGTGGGAGCGTTATAATGTACAGTCAATCCCACTATTAGTTGGTAAAAGTGTAGCCCAAGAGTTGTTTGTGGCTGGTGATGCCTAGCTGCCTTCCCTCTAGTCTTACACTGCTAAGTTAGAGATGGCTAATGCAGATAGCCCTCGTGTAGCTTTGCGCAAAATTTTAAAAAAATAAACAATACGTTCTCTTTTACCTGTATTCTAACATTATAAATTTTCATTAAATGCACGCCAACTCATGCTTTTAACACTAAACTCTTTTGGTTGATGTTCTTACCGAAGAAATATGTAAATAAATACGTTAGCTGAGTTGCTTTAAGGGTTCCTTCACAAGGATAAATCTTAAAAAAAGGAGTAACCACCCGTATTCTCTGTGTACATAAAACAGGTTGTATCAAGATAAGACTATTTATAACTAAACAATACTGTGTTCTACAAATCTTTATTCAATTTCATTACATTACCCTCGATGGTACAACTGTAAGTCCACGGATTTACAGCGCCAAAACCAGGGACTCGATTCATCTTAGAGGACTCAGCAGATAGCCCGATGTGGCTTTGCTATAAGAGAAAAAAAATACATACACACAATTTCATCACTATCTGTACTGTTAATCGTATCCTTGATATTACAATTTATATAAGTTCTATTAAATAATATGTTCATTGAGAAAATATTTACAGTTTTTATTATTTATTATAGCACTGAATCTATCAACGATCAGTGTTGTTTTCGATCTAGTGTCTTCAATGTTTTCACCTACTTCGATCTAATGTTCTAATGTATTTTTTTATGTTTGTAAAGCTAAGACACTCGATATATCAAAAATGCCAATAAACTCGCCCACTAGAAAGTTAAAATACGTACTAAACTTTTCACATATCCGATACGCCTAATAAAGTGATGCGTCGAATGACCTACTAGTCTAAAACGTTACTGTAAGTGGTGCACCTGACACTGCTTATAAACTTGAGAAAAGGAAAGCACGATCAAATGAATTTTGCCAACAATACCCTGAATTTTATGCAGCAAAACGATTAAATAAATAACCTTATGATGGCAACAATCTGAAATTATTTGAAACGGTAAAAATTGTTGCTCGTGCAGTAATTACGCATAAAGAAGTACAAATTATGCAATGATTATGGGAACAGCTACTGCTCGTAGATTAGTGTGATTATATATGTTTGCATTCATGTCCTGTTACATTCAGACGACAAATTGTTTGTTTTGTATGTTGTTGTTTTTTTTAATTTCGCGAAAAGATACACGAGGGCTATCTACTCTAGCCGTCCCTAATTTTGCAGTGTAAGACTAGAGGGAAGGCAGCTAGTCAGCACCACCCACCGTCAACTCTTGAGCTACTCTTTTACCAACAAATAGTGGGATTGTCCATCACATTGTAACGCCCGCACGACTGAAAGGACGAGCATGTTTGGTGCGATGGGGATTCGAACCCGCTACCCTCGGATTAGGAGTCGTATGCCTTAACTCACCTGGCCATGCCGGGCCTCAGACGAAGAAAGTCACATTCTAAGGGCGTTGGTGCGTTATAAGTGTGACGGTTAAATTCCATTATTCCATTAGACAAGATTAGACTAATAGTTAGCTGCTAATGCCGTTGAATGGCTGTCTTCACTCTAATCTATCCATGCAGAATTAGGGACGGCTAGTGCAGATAGACTAACCAAAAGAAGTACTGGTTATAGGACAATGTGCAAAATGATGCAACCCTGATATAGAGCAAAAACGTTTGAACAGTAACATTTAATATAACATTAGACATAAATATGCTACTTTACCATAAACAGTATTTTTTTATAACAAACAACTTTCAGACTTTCAAAATTCTTCTACTTTCCAGTTATTGTAAATTGCTTAGTAATGTATGAAGTTAAAAGAAGAAGAAAAAATATGTTGTGACCTTACCACGTTCAGCTTGGTTATAATAATGTGTAAAATAAAAAAAAACATGGATTTTATAAGGTAGATTACCTTATATATATATGGGGTGTGGAAAAAGATTAAAATTACACCTGCTTAAATATATTTGTTTTATATATTTCTTTTTCCATTAGTCATACTATCTGATAGCAGGTACCAATTACTAAATTAACAAAAACTCTTACAACAAAGTATGCCGTAAATAAAACAATCACCATAAATCTGATATCATTGACCTACTTCAGTTTAGTAACCCTAGAAATCCAAACGTTGATTATACATGGATTATGCAGTTAGTCGCTGAATATGCTATCATAGTTATGTTATTCTAAAATATCGCGGCTGCTTAACCACTTTAACAGAGACACAATTCTTTAGTGTTCATTGATTACTTGAGGCAAACATTACATGTCTGAAAAAATTCATGCTTATCATAAAATTCTAAAGTTTGGTTGATCTAGATTTAATAATAATAAATAGATAGATCCATTTACTAGGTTATACCAAAACAATTTTGAAACTCGCTGGTGTCGTCACGTTAATTCCGTCAAGCCCACTTATGCTCTGTCGACGGCTGCGCGTCTCAGCCATAGATCTGTAGCGTGGTTTCCACTTCAAAAGATTTCGCTGTAAGACTGTCACGTCCATAGCATACCACTCGTCCTCGTATGCTTTATAAAGATCTGGTTTTAAAAGATGGTAGCTTCATAACATCCGTGTCAACAGTCGAACCCAGGGATTTACAAGCTTTGAGCTCTTTAAGGAGATTTGTATGGATCGAGGGTTATCTGCTGTGTCCACCGAGGGAAATTGATTCCCTGATTTTAGCGTTATATATCCGCTGTAGCATATAGCGGCTCTCGAAATGTTTTGTTCTTAGACAAAAGGAAAAATGGCTCTTTGTCCTTAAAGGGTTACCGACCCCTGGTCTAGTCATACAGAAATTAATAGACATTGCATCTTATGACTTGATTAATATGTCATTGTATAAAGAAGCATGAATAGCTGTTTCATCCTCGAGTTAGTTGAGGTATGCGCCAGTTGAACGGATATGTTATACAAGCAAGATGTGCACATGTGATGTACATCACTCTTCCAAACGAAGCATATGATTCATTATATTACGCACTGTGGCCTGGAATACGTGAATACTTTGTGTCATTGACCAGTATGTTCACAGCTATGTCTAAAGCTGTTATATACCTTTCTAAAAAATGGACAATTTTGTGATATCACTTTACATAAGACACGATACCATCAAAATGTAGTTCTGGTACGTGATATTCCACTACCACTTTATAACAGTTGTAGTTGTTGTTTACGGCTCATAGTGTAGGTGAATTGCTATGTAGAATTATAAATGGCCTTTTTTCTATACTATATCTTTAAAAAAATAATTTTCACCAACAGTGTGTGGCCAAACTTGTTTATAAAAAAATGAATTCATACGGTGTTGAGATAAAAACATTTTAATAACCATTTGAAAGCTGTGTAGGTGTTCTGAAATTGCTTTCAGACCAATGAGCAAAGTAGAATACAAAACTATATGAATATCATTGCAACACACATTTATATATATATGTATTGATTCACTTGCATAAATAGGGCATAAAATCAAATATAAATTTATGTTATTATAATAGTCAGTATCTGTCACACACAAATCTACCTCTGTAAAATATTATAGATCTATGTTAGTGACACATAGGTTTTGAAGAATTTGTTTTCAGCAAGACAATCCATTTTAAATGCTATGTCTGAAAGGAGATTATTTTCTGACTGAACTTAAAACCTGAAAACAGCTCAGAAACTCATTGCATATTTCTTTTCAGTAATAATGATGTTAGAATCGTGTATAATCTTATACACACAAAAAACATTGATTATTGGCATAAAGTGATATCTTTGACTATGAAACAGAGAACTGTTATAAACAGGCTCCAGAAATCAGAGGAAAGTTTAGAATTTCGCAGATAAGAATGGATTTCTAATGTTGAGAGAACAAACAAGGCACGTGGGACTTTGGGGCAGGTAAACAAAATTAACAGTGACTGTGATAGTGTCATTCTAGATCGGCACCACTAATAGACTTTAAATATCTTTAAAATGAGGTATTTATTTTAAATGTTTCTTTGTTTATTTTGAATTTCGCGCAAAGCTACACGAGGGCTATTTGCGCTAGCGGTGTAAGACTAGAGGGAAGGCAGCTACTTATCACCATCCACCGCCAACTCTTGGGCTACTCTTTTACCAACAAATTGTGGGATTGGCCGTTACATTATAACGCTTCCACGACTGAAAGGGCGAACATATTTGATGGGTTGGAGGTTTGAATCCGCGACCTTCAGATTACGATTCGAGCCCCTTAAACCACCTGGCCAAGCCGAGCTGTATTTTGTAATTATTATGTCATATAAAGTTTCCCTATCTTAAATCTTTACTTCCAAAAACAAGAAACACAATAAATAATAAAGACAACACAGCTTTTCTTATCCTCAACATGGAACAATATTATATATTTCAGTCGATCAGCGATAATTCAACACTCTTATAGTGCAAAAAATCAAATTTCAATACCCATGGTTTGTGAGGCACAGGTATCTCAATGTATAGCTTTGTGCTCAACAGTAAGAAATCGAAATAACTAACCAAGCCATCAGTCCTAGTTTGTGTCTGGTATGGCCTGGTGGTAAAAACCTTGACTCAGAAACTAAAGGTCACAGACAAAATATCATCATCGAACATGCTTGCACGGTCACCCATGGTGGCTTTATATGTTATAATGTTATGTTTAATCCCTCTGTTTCAATAGAATAGCCCAAAAGCTGATAGTGAGTGATATCGCTTGTTTCTTTCTTTCTAGTCTATCACTTCCAAATTAGGTGCGGATAGTGCAGATAAACTTCTAGCAGCTTGATGTAAAATTCAACAAGGAAACACACTTATCACCTTTATTCACTGTTATCTTTAAAATTTAGCAAGTATTTTATTGAGCATCTAATTAATATCATCGTAGTGACTCCAGGAAGTTGTTCCAATATGTCATTGATTGTTAGCATCTTTGTAGCGTAGGTTCTGTCTAGGTAACAATATGAACTGACAAACATTTGTATACAATCTTCCTGAAGCATATCTTATATTTTCCATGTTTTATGTTCATATGATGAAACCTACGACGTACATTAATCACCTTCCCTTATGTGTTGTGTCAATAAACATTCCAATAACTATATTCACAGTAATTTCTGCCAATATTTATACAACACTGGTATATTTCTCACATTAATGCAGTGGCAGTGTTAATTATACACGATACCTATAGAAAGACAAACTTATTTTGTCACTTTTTTTCAATCTCAGTTGACAAAAAAACAGGTGTTCCCTAGTAAAAATTGTGATCTAACTGCAATAACTTGAAGTAAAGAATGAGCAAAATCCTAGCAGATCTTATACCTATGAGAAATTCCACACTATTTCTCTAAGCATGCACTAGCATTGAATAAGCCGTGCGTGGCTCTGAAAGTTTTAACTGGTCACTGCACCTGGGGGTACAGGTAGGATTATTGTATATTCTCGCAGGACAAAAGCCTAATCTCATAAAGAACCTGTTTGTTTAATATAATAAGCTATCGCATTATTAGCTACTGACGTGCTTAATACTGCCAGGCATTTGACTAAAGTGATGTGTTATATATCCTATGTAGCCATAAAATCACATTTTCTTTAAATTCCTAATCAGTCCAAAGTTAATACACAGACTCGATAATACCGTTAGATTCTTGACCTGAAATCCCCGTCACACCAAACATGCTCGCCATTTCAGCCGTGGGGACGTTATAATGGGACGATCAATCCCATTATTCGTTGGTAAAAAGTAGCTCAAGAGTTGACGGTGGGTGGTGATTACTAGTTGCCTTCCCTCTAGTCTTACACTGCTAAATTAAGGACAGCTAGCGTAGACAGCCTTTGTGTAGCTTTGCGCGAAATTCAAAACAAACCAAATCTTGCCCTGAGATATCTTCTGTCTATAACATTAGATAATCAAGAACAACAGATACTTAGCTGTCGTGCTATTGTCTTGGATGATCTTAGATTGGCAAAATTAAAAAAATACTACTTAGATGCAGTAGAGGTACTCTTCATAACTTTAAATCCTCTACTGTGTTTCAGAAATCCATTTTTGTTAGATTTCTAGGTTTCCCTTGTCTTACAGCATTGTTGATGTTATTATCCCAATCACTGTTTCTGTTATAGTTAGTATATCCCTGGCATTATGTTGTGTATCATGCACATGCTTAGGAACCCCTTTACATCTTTGTCCATGAAAATGTCCCAGCAGAACCCAACCACTCTTTTATATTAAGTCTCACCTGAAAATATCACAAATCACAACACTTTCACATACATTTGGAACGTGTGACATAGAACTGGTCAAACACTTACGCAAGATTTTTTCTTCGACCCCTATTTAATATAAAGAAAAATACCAGTGCTGTAATGTGATACTAAAACTATTTAAATAATTAGAAAATAACACATTTTTATTTTTTATTTTTTGCAGTAAAACGAATTGAAATCGTTTCTAAACAAACTTTGTAATATAGATGAACCAGGACATTGGAGAATGACCTGTCATCTAGTGGCACAAATGATAAGCATGTTCTCTTCAATAAATACTGAAACTAGCTTTCGTTGGTCACTTTCATTATTTTTGTCCATGTAAACTTTCAATGCATTTCAGTACTGTGATATTCTCTTCTCTTTCTCTGATTGAATTCTAATATGATGTAGACATTTCTGTTAGTTCAAGTGTAAATATAAATGTTGTATAATTGGTATTTTGATTTTTAAATGTTAATTTTAAATTATATTTTCATGATTGTTTTTTGCCTTAGTAGAAGTGATGGATAGTTTCTTATCTATGATCTATATTTGTTACAAACACCAATTTCGTCTTATAAAAGTGGCTTCAAATTTCTTTCAGTTAAAAAAGCTCAACCGAGTAGAGTGTTATAATTTACTGACGGTTGGTTTTCTTTTGATATCTCTAATACATTGCTCTTAACGTACAAAATTTGTACATGAAATAAGATACAAAGTATTAATGTTAAGTTGATAATTAATAATAATAACATGTGAATACTATATTATGTAAAAATATCGACATTTCGATAATTGTGGTAACACTCAAATCGTGAAGTCTAAGCTACATTAACACGTCGGTCAGGTGTTATTAGTTATTACACAAAACTGTGCTGAAAGACCAAAATATAAATTAAACATGATAAGAGTTTGATTGTTCATCCAACAAATGACCATATTATAAACGCCTCTCATGCTAAACATGTGCTTGAATTCATCCATGGTAACATTTTTATTCGTGCACATATATATATATATACATGTATATAGAAAGTTTTGATTTTGTAACCTACATTTTCCGAGTAACGTTCTATGTATATTTTTATACAGAGGGCAGAAATTATTTCATGTTAAAAGAATTTTGATTATATAAGTGAACAAGTCGTGTGACAAACTTAGTCAATACTATCAGTTGGTACTGAATATCATAACAACATTTTGATTTTGTGATGTTGCCGAAATTGACCACTTTCGGAAAGGATGGATTAAAAAATCTTTTCGAGGCAAAATAAAATATTCAGACACTCAGATCGTTAAAAAAACGTTCATATTGGGAACCTAGATTTTCCAAGGTTTGGATATCCCTTAATGACATTGGTAATCGATGAATATAAATCATCCTGTAGACCACTGTCCGTAAACAAATCTGCAAGAAGTGGTTCTCAAACGTTTAAGGCTCGAGTACCACTTTTCGTGTTTGTTACAAACCCAGACCTAACTTTAAAAAAACAATAGCTAATAACAGAATTTCGTACTTTTAGCACGCGTAGAATGGGACTATTATTTCTGGCACGATTGAAAAATATGTGGTACCATGTTTCTCAGTTTTAAGGGAAGAAAATACTGGCGAGTCTATGTAAGTAGAGGGT